>NC_041388.1:124087040-124121494 GCF_002162155.2 Triticum dicoccoides | reverse complement strand
TATATACGGAGGTAGGGGAACCCCAGAAAAACACAAGTTGATCCACGTGATCTTATTCTTAGCCGTGTGCGGCGCCCCCTGCCACCATAGTCCTCGATAATATTGTAGCGGTGCTTAGGCGAAGCCCTGCGACAGTAGTACATCAAGATTGTCACCACGCCATCGTGCTGACGGAACTCTTCCCCGACACTTTGCTGGATCGGAGTTCGGGGATCGTCATCGAGCTGAACGTGTGCTAGAACTTGGAGGTGCCGTAGTTTCGGTGCTTGATCGGTCGGGCCGTGGAGACGTACGACTACATCAACCAAACGCTTCCGTTGTCGATCTACAAGGGTACGTAGATCACACTCTCCCCCTCTCGTTGCTATGCATCACTATGATCTTGCGTGAGCGTAGGAATTTTTTTGAAATTACTACGAAACCCAACAGTGGCATCCGAGCCTAGGTTTTATATGTTGATGTTATATGCACGAGTAGAACACAAGTGAGTTGTGGGCGATATAAGTCATACTACTTACCAGCATGTCATACTTTGGTTCGGCGGTATTGTTGGACGAAGCGGCCCGGACCAACATTACGCGTACGCTTACGCGAGACCGGTTCTCCCGACGTGCTTTGCACATAGGTGGCTTGCGGGTGACAGTTTCTCCAACTTTAGTTGAACCGAGTGTGGCTACGCCCGGTCCTTGCGAAGGTTAAAACAACACCAACTTGAGAAACTATCGTTGTGGTTTTGATGTGTAGGTAAGATTGGTTCTTGCTTAAGCCCGTAGCAGCCACGTAAAACATGCAACAACAAAGTAGAGGACGTCTAACTTGTTTTTGCAGGGCATGTTGTGATGTGATATGGTCAAGACATGATGCTAAATTTTATTATAAGAGATGACCATGTTTTGTAACCGAGTTATCGGCAACCGGCAGGAGCCATAGGGTTGTCGCTTTATTGTATGCAATGCAATCGCGCTGTAATGCTTTACTTTATCACTAAGCGGTAGCGATAGTCGTGGAAGCATAAGATTGGCGAGACGGCAACGATGCTACGATGGAGATCAAGGTTTTGCGCCGGTGACGATGGTGATCATGACGGTGCTTCAAAGATGGAGATCACAAGCACAAGATGATGATGGCCATATCATATCACTTATATTGATTGCATGTGATGTTTATCTTTTATGCATCTTATCTTGCTTTGATTGATGGTAGCATTATAAGATGATCTCTCACTAAATTATCAAGAAGTGTTCTCCCTGAGTATGCACCGTTGCGAAAGTTCTTCGTGCTGAGACACCACGTGATGATCGGGTGTGATAGCCTCTACGTTCAAATACAACGGGTGCAAAACAGTTGCACACGCGGAATACTCAGGTTATACTTGACGAGCCAAGCATATACAGATATGGCCTCGGAACACGGAGACCGAAAGGTCAAACGTAAATCATATAGTAGATATGATCAACATAGTGATGTTCACCAATGAAACTACTCCATCTCACGTGATGATCGGACATGGTTTAGTTGATTTGGATCACGTAATCACTTAGAGGATTAGAGGGATGTCTATCTAAGTGGGAGTTCTTTAAGTAATATGATTAATTGAACCTAAATTTATCATGAACTTAGTACCTGATAGTATCTTGCTTGTTTATGTATGATTGTAGATATATGGCCCGTGTTGTTGTTCCGTTGAATTTTAATGCGTTCCTTGAGAAAGCAAAGTTGAAAGATGATGGTAGCAATTACACGGACTGGGTCCATAACTTGAGGATTATCCTCATTGATGCACAGAAGAATTATGTCCTGGAAGCACCGCTGGGTGCCAGGCCTGCTGCTGGAGCAACACCAGATGTTGTGAACGTCTGGCAGAGCAAAGCTGATGACTACTTGATGGTTCAGTGTGCCATGCTTTACGGCTTAGAACCGGGACTTCAACGATGTTTTGAACGTCATGGAGCATATGAGATGTTCCAGGAGTTGAAGTTAATATTTCAAGCAAATGCCCGGATTGAGAGATATGAAGTCTCCAATAAGTTCTATAGCTGCAAGATGGAGGAGAACAGTTCTGTCAGTGAGCATATACTCAAAATGTCTGGGTATAATAATCACTTGATTCAAATGGGAGTTAATCTTCCAGATGATTGCGTCATTGACAGAATTCTCCAATCACTGCCACCAAGCTACAAGAGCTTTGTGATGAACTATAATATGCAAGGGATGAATAAGACTATTCCCGAGCTCTTCGCAATGCTGAAAGCTGCGGAGGTAGAAATCAAAAAGGAGCATCAAGTGTTGATGGTCAACAAGACCACTAGTTTCAAGAAAAAGGGCAAAGGGAAGAAGAAGGGGAACTTCAAGAAGAACACCAAGCAAGTTGCTGCTCAAGAGAAGAAACCCAAGTCTGGACCTAAGCCTAAAACTGAGTGCTTCTACTGCAAGCAGACTGGTCACTGGAAGCGGAACTGCCCCAAGTATTTGGCGGATAAGAAGGATGGCAAGGTGAACAAAGGTATATGTGATATACATGTTATTGATGTGTACCTTACTAATGCTTGCAGTAGCACCTGGGTATTTGATACTGGTTCTGTTGCTAATATTTGCAACTCGAAACAGGGACTACGGATTAAGTGAAAATTGGCTAAGGACGAGGTGACGATGCACGTGGGAAACAGTTCCAAAGTCGATGTGATCGCGGTCGGCACGCTACCTCTACATCTACCTTCGGGATTAATATTAGACCTAAATAATTGTTATTTGGTGCCAGCGTTAAGCATGAACATTATATCTGGATCTTTTTTATGCGAGACGGTTATTCATTTAAATCAGAGAATAATGGTTGTTCTATTTATATGAGTAATATCTTTTATGGTCATGCACCCTTGAAGAGTGGTCTATTCTTATTGAATCTCGATAGTAGTAACACACATATTCATAATGTTGAAGCCAAAAGATGCAGAGTTGATAATGATAGTGCAACTTATTTGTGGCACTGCCGTTTAGGTCATATCGGTGTAAAGCGCATGAAGAAACTCCATAGTGATGGACTTTTGGAACCACTTGATTATGAATCAATTGGTACTTGCGAACCGTGCCTCATGGGCAAGATGACTAAAACGCCGTTCTCCGATACTATGGAGAGAGCAACGGATTTGTTGGAAATCATACATACAGATGTATGTGGTCCGATGAATATTGAGGCTCGTGGCGGATATCGTTATTTTCTCACCTTCACAGATGATTTAAGCAGATATGGGTACATCTACTTAATGAAACATAAGTCTGAAACGTTTGAAAAGTTCAAAGAATTTCAGAGTGAAGTTGAAAATCATCGTAACAAGAAAATAAAGTTTCTACGATCTGATCGTGGAGGAGAATATTTGAGTTACGAGTTTGGTGTACATTTGAAACAATGCGGAATAGTTTCGCAACTCACGCCACCCGGAACACCACAGCGTAATGGTGTGTCCGAACGTCGTAATCGTAGTTTACTAGATATGGTGCGATCTATGATGTCTCTTACTGATTTACCGCTATTGTTTTGGGGTAATGCTTTGGAGACGGCCGCATTCACGTTAAATAGGGCACCATCAAAATCCGTTGAGACGACGCCTTATGAACTATGGTTTGGCAAGAAACCAAAGTTGTCGTTTCTGAAAGTTTGGGGCTGCGATGCTTATGTGAAAAAGCTTCAACCTGATAAGCTCGAACCCAAATCGGAGAAATGTGTCTTCATAGGATATCCAAAGGAGACTATTGGATACACCTTCTATCACAGATCTGAAGACAAGACTTTTGTTGCTAAGTTCGGAAACTTTCTAGAGAAGGAGTTTCTCTTGAAAGAAGTGAGTGGGAGGAAAGTAGAACTTGACGAGGTAACTGTACCTGCTCCCTTATTGGAAAGTAGTGCATCACAGAAAACTGTTTCTGTGACACCTACACCAATTAGTGAGGAAGCTAATGATAATGATCATGAAACTTCAGAACAAGATACTACTGAACCTCGTAGATCAACCAGAGTGATATCCACACCAGAGTAGTACGGTAATCATGTTCTGGAAGTCATGCTACTAGATCATGATGAACCTACGAACTATGAAGAAGCGATGGTGAGCCCAGATTCCGCAAAATGGCTTGAAGCCATGAAATCTGAGACGGGATCCATGTATGAGAACAAAGTATGGACTTTGGTTGACTTGCCCAATGATCGGCAAGCAATTGAGAATAAATGGATCTTCAAGAAGAAGACTGACGCCGACGGTAATATTACTGTATACAAAGCTCGACTTGTCGCAAAAGGGTTTCGGCAAGTTCAAGGGATTGACTACGATGAGACCTTCTCACCCGTAGCGATGCTTAAGTCTATCCGAATCATGTTAGCAATTGCCACATTTTATGATTATGAAATTTGGCAGATGGATGTCAAAACTGCATTCCTGAATGGATTTCTGGAAGAAGAGTTGTATATGATGCAACCGGAAGGTTTTATCGATCCAAAGGGGGATAACAAAGTGTGCAAGCTCTAGCGATCCATTTATGGACTGGTGCAAGCCTCTCGGAGTTGGAATAAACGCTTTGATAGTGTGATCAAAGCATTTGGTTTTATACAGACTTTTGGAGAAGCCTGTATTTACAAGAAAGTGAGTGGGAGCTCTGTAGCATTTCTGATATTATATGTGGATGACATATTACTGATTGGAAATGATATAGAATTTTTGGATAGCATAAAGGGATACTTGAATAAGATTTTTTCAATGAAAGACCTCGGTGAAGCTGCTTACATATTAGGCATAAAGATCTATAGAGATAGATCGAGACGTTTAATTGGACTTTCACAGAGCACATACCTTGACAAGATTTTGAAGAAGTTCAAAATGGATCAAGCAAAGAAAGGGTTCTTGCCTGTGTTACAAGGTGTGAAGTTGAGTCGGACTCAATGCCCGACCACTGCAGAAGATAGAGAGAAGATGAAAGATGTTCCCTATGCTTAAGCCATAGGCTCTATCATGTATGCAATGCTGTGTACCAGACCTGATGTGTGCCTTGCTATAAGTCTAGCAGGGAGGTACCAAAGTAATCTAGGAGTGGATCACTGGATAGCGGTCAAGAACATCCTGAAGTACCTGAAAAGGACTAAGGATATGTTTCTCGTATATGGAGGTGACAAAGAGCTCATCGTAGACAGTTACGTTGATGCAAGCTTTGACACTGATCCGGACGATTCTAAATCGCAAACCGGATACGTGTTTACATTAAATGGTGGAGCTGTCAGTTGGTGCAGTTCTAAACAAAGCGTCGTGGCGGGATCTACGTATGAAGCGGAATACATAGCTGCTTCGGAAGCAGCAAATGAAGGAGTCTGGATGAAGGAGTTCATATCCGATCTAGGTGTCGTACCTAGTGCATCGGGTCCAATGAAAATCTTTTGTGACAATACTGGTGCAATTGCCTTGGCGAAGGAATCTAGATTTCACGAGAGAACCAAGCACATCCAGAGACGCTTCAATTCCATCCGGGATCTAGTCCAGGTGGGAGACATAGAGATTTGCAAGATACATACGGATCTGAATGTTGCAGACCCGTTGACTAAGCCTCTTCCACGAGCAAAACATGATCAGCACCAAGGCTCCATGGGTGTTAGAATCATTACTGTGTAATCTAGATCATCGACTCTAGTGCAAGTGGGAGACTGAAGGAAATATGCCCTAGAGGCAATAATAAAGTTATTATTTATTTCCTTATATCATGATAAAAAGTTTATTATTCATGCTAGAATTGTATTAACCGGAAACATAATACATGTGTGAATACATAGACAAACAGAGTGTCACTAGTATGCCTCTACTAGACTAGCTTGTTAATCAAAGATGGTTATGTTTCCTAACCATGGACAAAGAGTTGTCATTTGATTAACAGGATCACATCATTAGTTGAATGATCTGATTGACATGACCCATTCCATTAGCTTAGCACCCGATCGTTTAGTATGTTGTTATTGCTTTCTTCATGACTTATACATGTTCCTATGACTATGAGATTATGCAACTCCCGTTTGCCAGAGGAACACTTTGTGTGCTACCAAACGTCACAACGTAACTGGGTGATTATAAAGGAGCTCTACAGGTGTCTCCAAAGGTACATGTTGGGTTGGCGTATTTTGAGATTAGGATTTGTCACTCCGATTGTCGGAGAGGTATCTCTGGGCCCTCTCGGTAATGCACATCACTTAAGCCTTGCAAGCATTGCAACTAATGAGTTAGTTGCGGGATGATGTATTACAGAACGAGTAAAGAGACTTGCTGGTAACGAGATTGAACTAGGTATTGGATACCGACGATCGAATCTCGGGCAAGTAACATACCGATGACAAAGGGAACAACGTATGTTGTTATGCGGTCTGACCGATAAAGATCTTCGTAGAATATGTAGGAGCCAATATGGGCATCCAGGTCCCGCTATTGGTTATTGACCGGAGACGTGTCTCGGTCATGTCTACATTGTTCTCGAACCCATAGGGTCCGCACGCTTAAGGTTTCGATGACAGTTATATTATGAGTTTATACGTTTTGATGTACCGAAGGTTGTTCGGAGTCCCGGATGTGATCACGGACATGACGAGGAGTCTCGAAATGGTCGAGACATAAAGATTGATATATTGGAAGCCTATGTTTGGATATCGGAAGTGTTCCAGGTGAAATCGGGATTTTACCGGAGTACCGGGAGGTTACCGGAACCCCCCGGGAGCTATATGGGCCTTAGTGGGCCTTAGTGGAAAAGACAAGGGGCAGCCCAAGATGGGCCACACGCCCCTCCCCTCCCTTGGTCCGAATAGGACAAGGAGAGGGGGCCGGTCCCCCTCTCTCTTTTCCCCCCTCCGCGAATCCTATTCCAACTAGGATTGGGGGGGGGATCCTACTCCCAGAGGGAGTAGGACTCCTCCTGGCACGCCTCTCCTAGGCCGGCCGCACCCCCCCCCCTTGATCCTTTATATACGGAGGCAGGGGAACCCCAGAAAAACACAAGTTGATCCACGTGATCTTATTCTTAGCCGTGTGCGGCGCCCCCTGCCACCATAGTCCTCGATAATATTGTAGCGGTGCTTAGGCGAAGCCCTGCGACAGTAGTACATCAAGATCGTCACCACGCCGTCGTGCTGACGGAACTCTTCCCCGACACTTTGCTGGATCGGAGTCCGGGGATTGTCATCGAGCTGAACGTGTGCTAGAACTCGGAGGTGCCGTAGTTTCGGTGCTTGATTGGTCGGGCCGTGGAGACGTACGACTACATCAACCAAACGCTTCCGTTGTCGATCTACAAGGGTACATAGATCACACTCTCCCCCTCTCGTTGCTATGCATCACTATGATCTTGCGTGAGCGTAGGAATTTTTTTGAAATTACTACGAAACCCAACAATTTCAAAGTAAGAGTATCGATCCGACAGGGAGCACATGAATTAAGCGTTGCCTCTTGTAGTGAGTTATGGATTTGTGTCTGCAAGTAATTGTAGACTACAAACAAAGTGAGGGCGGAAGTGAATAGTGATTTTGGTGTAGAGCGAACTAAAAGTAAATAAAATAAAATAAAATAGAAAACAACAGCATAAGTGACAAGTGGAAATGACAGAGGAATAAAGCATTCTCAAGGAGTCCGGAATCCCCATTTTTATGATTCTAGTGTAACCTGTGCATCTACATAATATGGTCTACATATTTGAGGCACTCTTGACGATTATACTGGGCGGAGCCGGGTATAGTACATGTTCTACTCTAGGTTGAGTTCGTGCCACGCATGCCACCACCATAGTCCCCCCTTGCAGCTTATGACTAAGGTAATTAAGGGTTACCTCATGGATGAGACCTCTCTAAGGGTTCTTCGTAAATCCCCTCTCAATTGCAAAGGCTAGAAGCAAAGCCTTTTACTGTTACCTCGAATTACCTTCACGTCCTAACCTTTATAACGAAAGTGATACACTTCATGGCCTTTCCGCGGTAATGCTAAGTGGGGCCCCTTCACAACATTCATGAAATTTATTAAAGTAAGCATTCAACAGAGGATCTCATATCCAATATAACGTTTCAGATCCTATACATACCAAGGTTCATCCATATCCCCGGGAACTAGGGTTCTACTCACACATGGAGACAACAAACATCATAAGGGTTGCGATGGTAAACATGAATTAATCACACACGTAACACACAAGATGATCCACTAGGGTTCCTGATGTTATAATGAGATGGATTGGGATGCCGATGATGATGACAGTAGTGATGATGATGATGATGATGATGATGATGATGATGATGATGATGATGGTGATCCATGTGAGCACCCATATAAGCATAGACGATCAGATGGTACCGCATCTTTGACTCTGTTACCGCGTCGCCTGGCGTCGAGGAAGCATGTGAGCAGTCATGCGACCACTGGTGGTCTTCTAATAGGTTATCCTTTATTCTGACATCTCCGCCGTTTCCGCATCCTTTGCATACGAGCGCTCATACGACCGTGGCTGGTCATATGGTGCGACATCTTTGATTCTATTGGCCTCCTCGTGGAACTTTTCCTTAGGGAAATTTCCTCCCTAGAAAGCTAGTAAAGAGAATATCCAAGTCCACACAAAAACTTAGCGATTCAGCACTAAGTCAAATAGGTCTGACACAACAAAAAAACTTAATTAAGGCTAATATTGACATCTATTAGAGGACACATTATTATTCTACTATACCTGCCTTCTTCCTTCTGAATGTTTCAGCTTCTTCGATCGTGCTGAAACTTATTACCTCTTCTACCTCTCGTTCTTCCTTCTGTTCATCAGCAAGGTATAGCTTGAAGCATTGATTGTTTATGATCCATGGGGCATCTTTCCCCCTTTTAAGCAAACGTCTCTGGAATTGTAAACTTCTTCAATCTCATAGGGCCTTTCCCACCAAGATCTGAGCTTCCGTGGAAACAACTTAAGAAGAGAATTAAATAGGAGGACTTTGTTCCCCGCAGCAAATGTTCGTTTCAAGATCTTTTGGTCGTGCCACATCTTAACTTTTTCTTTAAACAACCAGGCACTTTCATATGCATTACTCCAGAGCTCTCCTAAGGCGTGCATATCTAACATTCTCTTCTCCCTGCTTCTTTAAGATCAAAATTTACAATTTGACTGCCCAATAAGCTTTGTGCTCTAAATCTAGGGGTAAATGGCATGCCTTATCGTATACCATCTTATATGGTGTCATGCCCATTGGGTTCTTGTAGGCGGTGTGGTAGGCCTAAAGGGTCTCATTTAACTTCCTTTCCCAATCTTTTCTGGATTTATGCACCATCTTCTATAGTACCATCTTTACCTCTCAGTTTATGAGTTCCACTTGGCCACTTGTTTGAGGATGATAAGAGAGAAACTATTCGGTGAGTAACTCCATACATATGAAGGATCCTCCTGAAAATTTCTTGTATAAAGTGAGATCCACTGTCAGTAATAAGAACTTTAGGTACTCCAGACCTGGGAAGAATTATGTCCTTTATCATTTTTAGTGAGGTTACAATGTCGGCGTGGTGCGTAGGGATTTCCTCAACCCACTTGGTAACATAATTTACAGCCACAAGAATGTGAGTATGCCCATTGGAGACTGGAAATGGTCCCAAATAATCTAGGCCACAAACATCAAAAGGTTCACAAACTAGATTATAGTTCATATGCATTTCTTGTCTTCTACCTATATCACATATGCGTTGACATGCATCACAACTTTTAACAAACCTGTGCCCATATCTGAAAAGTGTAGGCCAATAGAATCCTGATTGAAGTACTTTGGTAGCGGTTCAGCCCCCAACATGATGTCCTGCGTAAGGGCTACTGTGGCACTTAACAAGAATGACGTTCATCTCGTGTTCTGGAACACACCATCTAATCATATTATCTGGCCCATGCCAATAAAAAAAGATCATCCCAGAAGTAGTATTTTAACTCATTGAAGAACTTCTTTCTCTGGCGATAGTTCATCTTATGGCATGTACTTTCCTACAAAAAAGTTAGCATATTATGCAAACCAAGGATCTATCTTTTTAATCATAGCCAAACTCTTACCTGGAAAGGACTCATTTATTAGAACGGGTTCGTAAGGTATCCTCTCCATGGGTGATAGGTGATCTGCCACTTGGTTGTCTTCGCCCCTTCGATCTACTATTTGTAGATCAAACTCTTGAACAATATATCGAATCAAACGGGGCTTAGCGTCCTTCTTTGTAACAAGATAACTAAGGCACGATGATCCGTATGCATAATTACTTTAGAGTTAATAATGTAATGTCTAAATTTGTTACAAGAAAAGACAATGGCAAGTAATGCTTTCTTAGTTGTGGCTAAATGCTTTTGATCATCATCCAGGCTCCTACTAGCATAAAAGGCAACGTTAAGTTTTTTTACCATCTCGCCGTCCTAGGACAGCTCCAATAGCATAATTGCTAGCATCACACGTTATCTCAAAAGGTTCATCCCACTTCGGGGGCTGGATGATGGGAGCCATAATCAGTGCATCCCTAAGCTTTTCATAAGCATGTGTACAATTCTCACCAAAAGAATATGGTACATCTTTCTGCAAGAGGCCAGTCAAAGGTTCTGAAACCTTGGAGAAATCTTTAATAAACCTCCCATAGAAACTAGCATGCCCCATAAAAGTTTGCATTCCTTTTACATCTTGGGGATAAGCTAAATTTTCTATTACCTCAATTCTCTCTCAGTCTAAATAAAACCATAACCACAATTAGACACTTTAATAGAAATCCAATTTCCATAAGTGCTCCAACTAGTTGGATTAATATTTTCTCTATGTCTTCGTTGCACACACTGTTGCAGTTCTCTATCGGTTTCTTGAGATTGCACACTTCGTTCTTCCCCGCCTCCATACAATTGGACATTGCGTCGTCTCTATTCTCATCTCCTGTCTCAACTCTAGCAAGTAGTGTACGAACATCTAGCAAATTTCTTGCTATCAATAGATCGATGTACTCTTCATCCCAATACCAAAGCTTGCATCCATCCTACACACAAGCAAACAATAAGCTACAAATTGCGACGAATCTGAAGAACAACCGAAGAAACAAGAACTCACCCCATCTTTTTTGCACTTGAAGGACACCCATCCAGGATGTTGCTGCATGGTCGAAACTCGGCGCAGCACCTGTCGCGGGTAGTGGTCACACTTGATGACCGGCAACGAGGAGCTGGCGAGCTGCTGGGCTAGGGTTGAGCCAGGCCGATGGCGATTGTGCGTAGTTGTGCCAGTGGTCAGTCGATGACTGAGCTCCGAGCGCCTAGGGAAGGAGGCCATACCGAGATGCAGTGCAGATTCGTTGCGGGGGTTGCGTGAGTCTGTACCCGTCGAATCCATCACAAACGCAATGTCGCCGATGAGAGAGGTCCAAATCCGGGTGGGTGCGGACCGTAGCGGGTCCTTCGGAGCGTCGGCGGTGGCGAGTGGTCGCCGGCGAAGGCGGGAATCGACAAGCCGGAGTAGATGCGGCGCGGGGGTAGGGTGAGAGCTGCCGAAGGGGGAGAAGATTTGTTAGTCTACCGCTCGGTGAAGGAGTATATTTAGGTGCCCGCGGAGTCAAGGAGTAATTTTTTAATCCTTTATTATAGTACAGTTTATGAGTTCGGTTAGGTGCCAATTAGAGGTGTAAAATCAAAATTTTATTCCTCTATAACTTTTTAAGGGTTCGACTAGAGATGCCCAATAAATAACATAAATGACTAATTACTAATCTAAATTACTTCCCATTGTATCTAACCTTAGCAACAACACCGCAATACCAATCAAACGCGCCATAATCGGAAAATGTTAGGCGATGACGATCTTGATTTATCATTGCATTAATATACCCAATAACTATGCATCCAAAATTAACGTTGTGCTTCATCTAGTTCATTCACATTTACTCCCTCCTTTTCGGTTTATAAGGCTCAATTCAAAAATCTCATCAACCAAGCTAGATGATGAGTGGTGGAATATCTTTTGTAGTTTGCAAAAGCACCCAATTAATGCTCTTGTTTTCCTCAAAAAATTATGTTTACGAATGCATTAATTGCAATGCATACATGCATAAAGTGCATGCATTGGTCAGTTTTCTCTTAATACTTGCATGCAATGATTTAATGCACCTTAAAGTCTGAACATGTGATGGGGAACAACCAAATTAAGCCTTATAAAATGGAAAAACTAAAATTTTGAGATAAGCCCTATAAACCGGAAAGGAGGGAGTATCATCAAGGGCTAAAACGCAAAGCGACCAACCAGCCTCTCTTAATAAGAAGAGCCTTTCTCACCTTCCCATCTCGCTATCCCCACCACCCCACTCGCCTGCGCAATGGCCGCCGCCACGACCGACACCAGCTCCGGCGATCACTTCGCCGGCGCTTGCGGCGTGAGCGTTGGCAGCGCGTGCTCCACCCCCTTCGTCAGCGCACCGTCCACCCCCGCCCGCGACCCGTCGTTCCATGCCGCCGCCGGCTACTGCTTCAGCGCGCCGGCGAGCCCTGCACGAGGCCCCGGTGACTGCGACTACGATTTCGACTTCGACTTCTCGTCGCAGTTTCCGTCCCCGGCCGCCGCCGCGATGTCCTCAGCCGACGAGCTCTTCCACAACGGCCAGATCCGCCCAATGCGGCTCTCCTCGTTCCTCCTCCGTCCGCAGGCGCCCCCGCCCACCGCCGACCGCCCCAACGGTGATCGGATGCCGCCGCAGGAGGCATCGTCGCCATTGGACGAGCGCGGCCGTTTCCGGAGCCGGTCGGTGCATCGCAGGTCCCGCTCAGCCTCGCCATTCCGGGCACACTGGATGTCACCGTTATCTTCGCCCGCCCCGGCGAAAGAATCCGTACGGACGCCGACATCAGCGTCACGGTCGTCGTCCTCGTCATCGACGGCGTCGTCCGGGTCGTCCTCGGCCTCGGGAAGCTGCGGCCGGTGGCGGTTCTTGAAGAAGCTCATCCATCCGTACAAGTCCGACGGCTCCAAGCACCAACGTCCACCAACGCCAGCGAGCCCCAAGACGAACTCCCCGCTGGCAGCTCCCAACAAGAACCCCACCCCGGCGATGGGTAAGCGCGGGAGGAGGAGCTCGGCGCATGAGCGGCTCTACGAGGCGAGGCGGGCAGAGGCGGAGGATATGCGGCGGCGCACGTTCCTGCCGTACCGGCAGGCGCTGCTTCTCGGCTGCCTCGGGTTTGGTTCCGGCGGTTACAGCGCCATGCACGGCTTCGCCGCCGCCACCACCGGCAAGTCCAAGTCTTGACGCCAGACCGCCGACGCCTCCATGGACCACTAGCTCACGAGTGTCAAACAAGCAATACTAGTAACTTCCCTTGTAAAGTACTGCGGTGGCAAGAAGGAATGCAGTGGAAAAAGAAGGTTGACTTGTGTATAGAAAAGGGATTATTGTTCCCTTTTGTAGTAATTTTATTGTGATGTAAGTGTGGAATTCTGAAGAACAAAATTGGTGTTTTATATGCCCCGAATGCTCCTTCTTGTTGTTCTCATACTAGTTCTCAATGTTTATGGTTCCAGGAAGCCAAGAACGAAAGTCAATGTTTATGTTTCTATACTGGGGGCGCGAGTAATTTATTTTTACATTCTCAATTTTATGTTTACTTCAGCAGCTGCGATTTTCTGTTTTGAGATTGCTGTTCTTCACGGTAGATGTTTTGCAATAACTGAAAGATAAATGGTGCACACATGTGTTGGCGAGCTTCTCCAAGAACCAGGTTGAAAGTGAAACGAATGAGAAGTGAAAGAGCAGTAACTAAACCAAGGCAAGCTTTGTTGGTGTTCCAGCCTATGTAATGATGCTGTTGTGAACTGCTCCTACATTAGTGCTTTAATTAAGGGCAGGGACACGTGACTGGAAATGACACTTCTTTCTTATTTTGTTGCTTCTTGGGTTTAGTAACATAATCATAACACCGGGATGGGAAAAATCAGATGGGTAAGACCAATTCACTGTAAATCCGGGCTCTCAAACGCTCGCGGACAGTGATCGGGCATTCTTCAAATCGTGTCGTCCACATCCGTATCTTTTATGTCCGAACCCCTATATCCATACTATAACTAGTAGAACGCCCGTGCGTTGCAACGAGCTTTTGGTAAATTTTAAGATCTACCCACGGAGGTAAAATAACCAAGAATAATGTCGTCTCAACTAACTCACATCTTTTTCTTGACAATCAGCTAATACACATCAATAATATCGAAGCCTTCCCCACCTTCGGCCCTCAGTTAATTGGACATTCACAAGAGGGCGCGCCCCAGACTTGGTCATCTACGGCGTTGCGGCAGCCGAACATCGAGTTGGACGTGGGGGTGTAGGGAGGGAAACAAGCACGCAAGCAACAACGGCATCGCGACGGGCAGTCGTGCCACGGCCTTTACCTTTTCCTAGGCAACGACCAGAGGCCACCGTGCTCCTCTGCTCTCCCTCCTCTCTTCCATGCCTGGCACCAAGATGGGACGAGATAGACAGGAGGCAACCCCTCGAGATCTAGATAGGGTGGAGTCAGGTTTGGAAAGAAAAAACTGAATCGGGAGGATTGAGGGAAGGAGATTGAAAATGAAATGGAATATAACAAATTAAAACTGAGAGAGACTAATCAGATGGTTTTATGTTTCATGAATGTGTCATGTCCAACAAACATGTTTATCCCAATTTCCAACCATTTCTTTCTATATGGCCACCAAGATGTTTTTGTTTACCCGAGCCACAGATTCCTTACAGCCCCACCCTCGAGCGAAAAATTATCTCTTCTTTCCTCATTTATCTTCTTTTGCCACTTGGTTTTTCATTATTCTCGTCATACAAGAATTGACTTGCTAGATACCCTCGTCAAACTAATATGATACACTTTTACGGATCCACTAATATGAGTTCGTTATTATTTCATTACTAAAGAGGATGGAACTCTAAAATGCTAAACAACATGCTACACCAAATAATGTTAATTGATTGTATAATCAACCAATCTGATTTAGAATTATAAGATCTTAGGAATTTAATTATAGAACCGATAATGTGTTTGTGTTGATTATTATATTTGATCACTTTTGCAACCAAGATCTTCCTGATATAAGCACTCACATTTTAAAGCAGATGCAGAGTAGCAGAAACGACCATTCTCCCTTTTTCCTTCTTCTAGAAATCCGGCAATAGACTTATGATATACTCCCTCAATATAAGTCTTTTTAGAGATTCCCCTACGGACTATATACGGAGCAAATTGAGTGAATCTACATTCTAAAGTATGTCTATATACATTTGTATGTAGTCTATAGTGGAATCTTTAAAAAGACAAATATTTAGGAACGGAGGGAGTAGACTGCCCTGTTTCCTTTAGATGTAGGGTCCTCCTTGATTATGATGTAGGGTCTCGTCCAGCCATCCAAGGCCCTCCGTCGTCACTCCCTCCACATGACTACATCTTCCTCCTTGAGTTACCGCGCCTCCCGCGTCAGCCTAGGCGGCTGGGCGCCTAGCAGTTCCCGAGCGTTACTTGCCCAACCACATGATGCGCGACTCCATCACTAGCATGCCCTTGCACCACCTAATGCATGCCTCCTTCAGCGACCAACAGCGGCCACGGACGATGTCGACACGTGCTCAGCCCTCGACCACTGCTGCGTGCGCTGCTCTCCCTGCAACAGTGTATCAATTTTCTAAACGGTGTATCGATTAGCTCGGGTGTTCTACTTATGGATGAAATAAATTATCTTTTTTTTACCCGATTGAAATTAAGTGAGTGCAAGACTACTTCACTATATCATACTACTAATCTGTTCTAATTAGATTCAAAGATAATATAATAGCAAGACTCTAAAGTACCAAATTCTTTGAAAACAAACATAAGAGAAACTTAGATAATTGTGAACTCCGAATGCCCGAACAACGAATCAAAATTTTAGAATCTGCACAAGCATGAGCACAATTTTTTTTATGGAGCCCAGGAAAGGTTTCATGGAGAACAAATATTCTATTCTACATAATGTATCACACTCCTTGGGACTTATTTATACAGTTTTTCGCTTTGCTCTGACCTAGCATGCTGACCAGCCCCCCATATTTTCCCCCCATATTTTTGTTTTAGCTCTTTATCTCTCTGTTTTTATCTGTTCGATCAAAATATCTCGTCCTGCAAGTAATATAACAACCGGTGGGGTGCTACCCTCCAATTATTCTTCAATGAAAATGGCTTTATTAATTTTCTTCCAATTTTTATCGTTGACAACAACAGCTAACTATCATGGATACATTTCCACTTCAAACATCAAATGGTGCATATGGTTTCTACTTCAGAAACCATATGAGCTTGTTATTATACTTCTGAAACCATATGAGCTTGTTATTATACTTCTGAAACCATATGTTATGTAGTATTTATACCTTCCAATACTCATTGCCAGTTGGAACGGTCCTTTCTTAGTTCTGTGGATACTGCAATATGCAATGCTATGTCGAACTGGACATATCCATTTAGGATTGCCCTTAGTTTATAGCACACTCTCAACATAATTGCAATAGTTATAAAGTCTCAGCCCAAAGATGGTAATGAAGTGAAAAGGAAAAAAACAGCACACATATAATAACCCAGTTGTAGGGTCCATGCATAAAAAAATAAACATATTCATTGATAATATGAAACATAATGTATATGAAAATTAGTCACCATGTATCAGACCGCAAACACAATAATAGTACATGGATGGTGTTAATATTACCTTTTATTAAAAGAAAGACTGCAACATGATATATAAAATGACCAAGCAGTAGAACTGATGGCCAAACTTCTCAAAATTCTAGTAAGGAAATTTTGGGCAATCCTAAAAAAATTAAACAAGGCAGCAGCTAGTCATTTGCAATGCTTGATTGTACATGATACCTTGCCCATTTACAATGTTATTCTTATCTGAATCCACGAAGACGCTATCCGATCCTCTGTAGTGGTAAACCATGTCTTCTTCTCATCATGTGCTGTCAATCCTGCAAAAGATACATATAAATATCTCTCTCTCTCTCATTTATAGTGTGTGTGTGGTGTGTGGA
Organism: Triticum dicoccoides; assembly: GCF_002162155.2. Taxonomy (NCBI): domain Eukaryota; kingdom Viridiplantae; phylum Streptophyta; class Magnoliopsida; order Poales; family Poaceae; genus Triticum; species Triticum dicoccoides. Next base: position 124,104,422 of record NC_041388.1, on the reverse strand, counting down.
CCTGATATTTAAAGGTAACAAATTAGCCTTGTTCAAAAGACTATTGTTCTCTTGTTAAGTTCCTTTGCATGTACCTACTATAGATAAGTTCATGCCATCAGACATGAAAAGGTTAAAGAATCCGCAATAGTACTAACGCATAAACCTTCCATATGAGAGCACAAAAATAGATGCAGATTAAGAAAATTTACATTTGCAGCAAAAGCTATGAGAGCACAAAGAACATCATTCCGTCAGTACTTCTATAGTCTATTTTGCTTAAGTATTCCTTGGGTACAGAAGATATTATCAATCAGACCATCATCAGTACTTCTATAGTCTATTTTGCTTAAGCATTCCTTCCGTACAGAAATTTTTAGCAATCAGACCACATGAAAAACTTAATGATGACAAAGTAGCACACCTTGGCGGACCAAATACAACAGAGCAACTCTATGTATCTCCTCCTACAAACCAAACTAAACACCACGATGCAAGCACATGAGAAATACTTAATATAGGGAGGAATCTGTAGAGGAACCTAAATAACATCCTTAATTGCCTTAAACCCTGAACTACTGTAAAAAAAACATTTATGTAACACGTCAGGTGAGAATAGTGGGAGCACCATGATTTGGTCATGATTCGGAAACTGATAGAGATGCTGTAGTCAAGTTCAATGAATGTCTGACCTGCCGAGAGGTCCTATATATGCTCCGAGAACAAAACCTGTGTGCCAAAAATAAATACAGTAAAGATGAACACCAGTTTTTTCTGATCATACCAGGTATAAACCTCTTGTAAAACAACCTTCTCGTTGTTTGATGTCCGCAGGAACTCGGTGACAGTGCAAGACACGCTCATAGCTATGCCATATATACCAAGCAAGCAACATGTATGGAGGAGGAGGGGGGACGCACCAGTATCGCATAACCTTGCACGCGGCGCACTTCTTGCTGCTGGTGCTGGGGATGCCGCAGGCGTAGCACGAAATTGATCGTGTCCTTCGGCTCCAGCCTAGTGAAGTCGACCGCAACTTCGGCCGCTGACTGCTAGCTCGCCTACCAGGCATGACCTGAACGCCATCTGACTCTGCTAGAGTGTTAGAGGAGGCGCCCGACCATGTCCGCAACACACCAGCAGCCTCCCCAGCTCTTGGTCATCACTCACGACCCTCCACCACCACGGCGCTCCTTTTCGTTCTGCAACCATGCCGCCAGCCCGTCACACACATCAAATGCCCCACCAACATCGACCCTTTACAACAACAACTAACTATCATGGATACATTTCCACTTCAAACATCAAATGGTGCATATGGTTTCTAGTTTAGAAACCATATGAGCTTGTTATTATACTTCTGAAACCATATGAGCTTGTTATTATACTTCTGAAACCATATGTTATGTAGTATTTATACCTTCCAATACTCATTGCCAGTTGGAACGGTCCTTTCTTAGTTCTGTGGATACTGCAATATGCAATGCTATGTCGAACTGGACATATCCATTTAGGATTGCCCTTAGTTTATAGCACACTCTCAACATACTTGCAATAGTTATAAAGTCTCAGCCCAAAGATGGTAATGAAGTGAAAAGGAAAAAAACAGCACACATATAATAACCCAGTTGTAGGGTCCATGCATAAAAAAATAAACATATTCATTGATAATATGAAACATAATGTATATGAAAATTAGTCACCATGTATCAGACCGCAAACACAATAGTAGTACATGGATGGTGTTAATATTACCTTTTATTAAAAGAAAGACTGCAACATGATATATAAAATGACCAAGCAGTAGAACTGATGGCCAAACTTCTCAAAATTCTAGTAAGGAAATTTTGGGCAATCCTAAAAAAATTAAACAAGGCAGCAGCTAGTCATTTGCAATGCTTGATTGTACATGATACCTTGCCCATTTACAATGTTATTCTTATCTGAATCCACGAAGACGCTATCCGATCCTCTGTAGTGGTAAACCATGTCTTCTTCTCATCATGTGCTGTCAATCCTGCAAAAGATACATATAAATATCTCTCTCTCTCTCATTTATAGTGTGTGTGTGGTGTGTGGACCTGATATTTAAAGGTAACAAATTAGCCTTGTTCAAAAGACTATTGTTCTCTTGTTAAGTTCCTTTGCATGTACCTACTATAGATAAGTTCATGCCATCAGACATGAAAAGGTTAAAGAATCCGCAATAGTACTAACGCATAAACCTTCCATATGAGAGCACAAAAATAGATGCAGATTAAGAAAATTTACATTTGCAGCAAAAGCTACGAGAGCACAAAGAACATCATTCCGTCAGTACTTCTATAGTCTATTTTGCTTAAGTATTCCTTGGGTACAGAAGATATTATCAATCAGACCATCATCAGTACTTCTATAGTCTATTTTGCTTAAGCATTCCTTCCGTACAAATTTTTTTAGCAATCAGACCACATGAAAAACTTAATGATGACAAAGTAGCACACCTTGGCGGACCAAATACAACAGAGCAACTCTATGTATCTCCTCCTACAAACCAAACTAAACACCACGATGCAAGCACATGAGAAATACTTAATATAGGGAGGAATCTGTAGAGGAACCTAAATAACATCCTTAATTGCCTTACACCCTGAACTACTGCAAAAAAACATTTATGTAACACGTCAGGTGAGAATAGTGGGAGCACCATGATTTGGTCATGATTCGGAAACTGATAGAGATGGTGTAGTCAAGTTCAATGAATGTCTGACCTGGCCGAGAGGTCCTATATATGCTCCGAGAACAAAACCTGTGTGCCAAAAATAAATACAGTAAAGATGAACACCAGTTTTTTCTGATCAAACCAGGCATAAACCTCTTGTAAAACAACCTTCTCGTTGTTTGATGTCCGCAGGAACTCGGTGACAGTGCAAGACACGCTCATAGCTATGCCATATATACCAAGCAAGCAACATGTATGGAGGAGGAAGGGGACGCACCAATATCGCATAACCTTGCACGCGGCGCACTTCTTGCTGCTGGTGCTGGGGATGCCGCAGGCGTAGCACGAAATTGATCGTGTCCTTCGGCTCCAGCCTAGTGAAGTCGACCGCAACTTTAGCCGCTGACTGCTAGCTCGCCTAACAGGCATGACCTGAACGCCATCTAACTCTGCTAGAGTGTTAGAGGAGGCGCCCGACCATGTCCCCAATGCACCAGCAGACTCCCCAGCTCTTGGTCATCACTCACGACCCTCCACCACCACGGCGCTCCTCTTCGTTCTCCAACCATGCCGCCAGCCCGTCACACACATCAAATGCCCCACCAACATCGCCCCTTGACAACAACAACTAACTATCATGGATACATTTCCACTTCAAACATCAAATGGTGCATATGGTTTCTACTTCAGAAACCATATGAGCTTGTTATTATACTTCTGAAACCATATGAGCTTGTTATTATACTTCTGAAACCATATGTTATGTAGTATTTATACCTTCCAATACTCATTGCCAGTTGGAACGGTCCTTTCTTAGTTCTATGGATACTGCAATACGCAATGCTATGTCGAACTGGACATATCCATTTAGGATTGCCCTTAGTTTATAGCACACTCTCAACATACTTGCAATAGTTATAAAGTCTCAGCCCAAAGATGGTAATGAAGTGAAAAGGAAAAAAACAACACACATATAATAACCCAGTTGTAGGGTACATGCATAAAAAAATAAACATATTCATTGATAATATGAAACATAATGTATATGAAAATTAGTCACCATGTATCAGACCGCAAACACAATAGTAGTACATGGATGGTGTTAATATTACCTTTTATTAAAAGAAAGACTGCAACATGATATATAAAATGACCAAGCAGTAGAACTGATGGCCAAACTTCTCAAAATTCTAGTAAGGAAATTTTGGGGAATCCTAAAAAAATTAAACAAGGCAGCAGCTAGTCATTTGCAATGCTTGATTGTACATGATACCTTGCCCATTTACAATGTTATTCTTATCTGAATCCACGAAGACGCTATCTGATCCTCTGTAGTGGTAAACCATGTCTTCTTCTCATCATGTGCTTTCAATCCTGCAAAAGATACATATAAATATCTCTCTCTCTCTCTCATTTATAGTGTGTGTGTGGTGTGTGGACCTGATATTTAAAGGTAACAAATTAGCCTTGTTCAAAAGACTATTGTTCTCTTGTTAAGTTCCTTTGCATGTACCTACTATAGATAAGTTCATGCCATCAGACATGAAAAGGTTAAAGAATCCACAATAGTACTAACGCATAAACCTTCCATATGAGAGCACAAAAATAGATGCAGATTAAGAAAATTTACATTTGCAGCAAAAGCTATGAGAGCACAAAGAACATCATTCCGTCAGTACTTCTATAGTCTATTTTGCTTAAGTATTCCTTGGGTACATAAGATATTATCAATCAGACCATCATCAGTACTTCTATAGTCTATTTTGCTTAAGCATTCCTTCCGTACAGAAATTTTTAGCAATTAGACCACATGAAAAACTTAATGATGACAAAGTAGCACACCTTGGCGGACCAAATACAACAGAGCAACTCTATGTATCTCCTCCTACAAACCAAACTAAACACCACGATGCAAGCACATGAGAAATACTTAATATAGGGAGGAATCTGTAGAGGAACCTAAATAACATCCTTAATTGCCTTAAACCCTGAACTACTGCAAAAAAACATTTATGTAACACGTCAGGTGAGAATAGTGGGAGCACCATGATTTGGTCATGATTCGGAAACTGATAGAGGTGCTGTAGTCAAGTTCAATGAATGTCTGACCTGGCCGAGAGGTCCTATATATGCTCCGAGAACAAAACCTGTGTGCCAAAAATAAATACAGTAAAGATGAACACCAGTTTTTTCTGATCAAACCAGGCATAAACCTCTTGTAAAACAACCTTCTTGTTGTTTGATGTCCGCAGGAACTCGGTGACAGTGCAAGACACGCTCATAGCTATGCCATATATACCAAGCAAGCAACATGTATGGAGGAGGAGGGGGGACGCACCAGTATCGCATAACCTTGCACGTGGCGCACTTCTTGCTGCTGGTGCTGGGGATGCCGCATGCGTAGCACGAAATTGATCGTGTCCTTCGGCTCCAGCCTAGTGAAGTCGACCGCAACTTCGGCTGCTGACTGCTAGCTCGCCTACCAGGCATGACCTGAACGCCATCTGACTCTGCTAGAGTGTTAGAGGAGGCGCCCGACCATGTCCCCAACGCACCAGCAGCCTCCCCAGCTCTTGGTCATCACTCACGACCCTCCACCACCACGGCGCTCCTCTTCGTTCTCCAACCATGCCGCCAGCCCGTCACACACATCAAATGCCCCACCAACATCGCCCCTGGTCAGCCGCTCTAAATCTCGATTTTGATCTAGAAAAAGAAGGGTGAGCGAGAAACGAGAAGTGATGGCGTGGGAATCTCTGATGTCGAGGACGACACGGAGATTAGATGAGACATTCCCGCGGCTTCCATCCGGCTACCTGCTACTTGCCGCCGTCATCCCACTGCTGCGCCGCGTGTCTCTCCCACGCTGCTGCTGCTATCAGGAGGAGGGACGAGGGAGAGGAGGATTGGGGCGGCGGCGGCGGCATCATGTGTTTTTTTTCTTTCCTAACAATTGTGCATCGGGCTTGTATGAAAGGGGAGGAGGAATGGGTGGGGTAGACTGTTTTTTAAGGCCTTATTCTGGCAGGAAATCGGTAAATACCCAAAATGAGACGTGGGCTATGTTTGGAAAATATCGATCGAAGGTGGCGAGATCCTTCCTTCGATGGAACGAACGAAACCAAACGAAGGACTTAGAGACGTACCATCACCGCCGCAGACTCCTCATTTAGGAGTGGAGATAAATTACGTGATTGAATCTTTCTTCTTTTTTGTGTGGGGGAATTACGTGATTGAATCATCACATGCCAAATCAGGAGGTGGGAAAATGGGTGGGGCGTGCGCTGGGGGAGACCTTCGATTGATGGGGTGGGGCGTACAAAGTGAAGAGAATAATTACCATATTCAAAATTTCCTGAGTTATGGCCTTACCATACCTGGATTGATTTATTACTATAATTATCATATTTGAGATTTATGAGTTTATAGCCTTACCATACGTGGATTAATTGTGATTGATTACCATAAATACGTTGGGTATTGCCAGCCAGACGAGAAAAGAGGAAAACCGGTGGGAGGGGAGGTGGTGGGAGGTTGGACGAACAAAAACCAGACGAAAAAAACCAGATGAAAAAAAACCAGACGAAAGTGGTGGGACTATTCAACCAACTCGTCTATTAGGAGTAGAGATATGCAACGTCGATGAAACTACGTAGATCAGCTCCGGACAAAGAAATTACACAATAATTCTCCAAAAGATCCATCAAAGTTTACACAAACGACAGAGAACTATATACTACATCTAAAACTTGAAATTAAAATCAACTTCACCACTTTCGGGCCGGCCCTTTCCCCTTTTGGTCGCCGGCATAGCTGTACCTGTCGTCGGCTGGTGGAGGATCGTCCGATTCGTCGGAGGAGGAGCCGTCGTCATGAGGAGGCGTCGATGATGACGAGGCCCTTCAGGCGCTGGACGGACCGGTCCTGCTAGCGCCTGAGCTTGGCTAGCCGAGTCGCCTTATCCAACACCTCCCACTCGGAGTGCTCGATGGCAAGCCGAAGACAAAGAGCATAGGCGTTCTTCTGGCGGAGCCGCCGGGCGTTCGTCTCCGTCGTTGTAAGCGACCGGCGGTAGACCCACGCGAGGAGTCGCTGGTCCACGTCGGGCTCCGCCGGTAACTCGCGTCGGCGGCGGACAGAGCTCCCCACAGCCTCCGTCTCCCTTGCCCGCTGCCTCTCACGACGAGCGGCGCGCGCCTCTGACTCCGGCATGCGCGCCCGGGCCGGCGGGGCGGGCACAAGCACCCACCGATGTCCACGAGGGGGAGCAGCAGCCGGCGGGCGAGGGGACGGCGTGGGGAAGCAGCAGCTGGCAGGGCGATGGGACGGCGTGCGGGAGGCACCGATTGCGCTGGCCGCTTGTCGGAGCTGCCCATGGGCCGGGAGGCTGCAGATCCTGAGCTACCCCCGTTGTCCACCTTGGATCACTCCAAGGCGATGCGGAGGGCAAGCTCATACCCTGGATCCACCTCGTCGTCAGAGCGGCTGTCGAAGCTTGACATTGCGTCGGATTCGATCGGAATCGGTAAGGGAAGAGGAGAGGACGGAGCGAGAGAGAAGAGTGAGTGAGCTAGAGTTTCAGACCGAGGATGCCGATGAGGGTTTTTATGGGACATCCGTGGGGTCGATGGTGGGCCGGGCTTGTCAGGCAGACACGCCCGGGCATACCCGGGCCACCCCATATTCGCTCCATATTTGGGCTGGATATGAGGGTGTCGGTCAGTCTGAGCGTTTGAGACCCGTTTGAGACGTCCGTCTAGGTAAAAAAACATGACCGTACAGTGACCGAGTAGCCCGCCCGGACATATGAGGCGGCTTTAAAAGGTCCGGCTGTAGATGCTCTAAGATTGCATATATCTCAAATTTTACTACTGCCTCTATTACTCCCTCTATTATATAAGACGTTTTAGAAAACGAAATGTGTATATGGCAACCGTGTGGCAGATTGCGAAACTGCCACACGCATCCAACGCCATCAATTCTCTCTCGATTTCCTTCCTTTTCCGCACGACCTCCCGATTTCTTTCCTTTCCCTCACGTCCTCCCCGATTTTATTGGGTACACCCGCTCGTGCCTTCCTAATTTTCGTGATCGTCATTTATGGCCCCACATGCCTTCTCGATTTTCAGCAAAAATAATGCTTAGACTAGGATTTGATCTTTGGTCTGCAGGTAATTAATAATGGGAGCTAACCACCTCACCTATGACACTCATTGTTGAACATTCTAAGGGAAATACTGTTTTTGACATGTTTTCGCCTTTAATATGTTAGCACTGAAAAACTTTTTATTTCAAGCATCATGGTAACTTTGATCATTGGGAATAAATTTGTTGAACCCGCCCCCCGGTAATTTCTGTAAATAGCACGATAACATTCACGCCATAGACCTGATAGTTTAGATACAAACATCGTGGTAACTTTAACCATTGGGGAAAACAAATGTGAAAAGATACCTGATAATTTATGTGTAAATAGATGGTAATATACGTAGCGCACATCTGATAACTGAGGTAGAAGCACCATGGTAACTTTGACCGTAGGGAATTTTTTTTGAAAAGATACTCCGGTATCTTCTGTGTAAATAGCACGGTAGTATACCTCCCTCCCCTGGCATTTTTATGTGTAAATAGTATGAAAGCATATGCTCTGCGATAACTAAACACCATGATAAATTTTTGACCCGTGGAGGGGGGGGATTTGTTGCTGAAACATATCCCTGATAAATTTTGTGTAAATAGCATGATATTTTAAGCACTGCGGGCTTGATAGGTTAACTAGAATCAGCATGATAACTTTTTGCCCCGGGAAAAAGTTGTTCAAAACATCCCTAATAGTTTTTGTGTAAATAACATGATAATATAAGCACCGCATAACCGATAACTTGCAATATAAACATGATGGTAACTTTTTTACCAAAGGAAAATATATAAGTTGTTAAAAACATACACTTGCCTCGCGCGTGGGCCTCTTGGATGAACACAACACATGGCGTGCCACGGGAAAGTCACATAATGTTTAGTGTCATGAGGGGCACATGTGCTATAGGCATGATAAGTTACGCAAAAACATCATGGTAATTTTTGACCTATGGAAAAAGCTACCGAAACACACCCAGATTTTTAGGTGCAAGTACCATGATAATATACGAACCGTAGACCCGGTAACTCGTGTACGATCCCCCATGGTAAATTTGAACGGGGGGAGGTTGATGTACATATACCCTGATAACTTATGTGTAAGTACCACGGTATTTTACACATCGAAGACCTTATAACTTGTGTACAAAACACAGTGGTAACTTTGAAAGGGTGTAGTTGTTGAAGCATAGTACCTGATATGTTCTATGTAAATAGCACGGTAAGTTATGCAACACAGACCTGATAACTTGCATACGAATATCATGGTAACTTTGTCCTGAGGAGAAATCATGTGGTAGACGTGAAGAAGTGGCAGTTTTATCGGGGGTGAGCGCCCGAGATGTGCGGGAGAAGCAGGTTTCTCAGGCGAGCCTGCGGGGTCATTTGGGAAGAGGCGGGGTCAAAGAACAAGGGATCGTATGGTACTTTAAAATGAAATAAATAGAGGTGTGGCAGTTTTGTTTATATAGTACACGTGTGCCAAATATCACAGTCTTTTAAAAAATTTAGACAGTGTCCAGAACAGTTCAAAGCTAGCTCTAAAGCATCTTATAAAAACGAGGGACGGGGTAGAAAGATGTCTTGTAGAGAAAATTTTATTGGGACTGAGCCAACGTTTTTTTCTCCTTTGAAATTTGAAGGATGAGAACCACCTACATAAGAATAAGAATTCATTCTACATACAAAAGAGCAGAAAGAATTTCGATTTCCTACAAAACCCCTGTCCGGTAGAATCCTTACAAAATTCCTACTCCCTTCGTTTCAAATTACCCGTCGTGGTTTTAGTACAAACTTGAACTAAAACCACGACGAGTAATTTGGAACGGAGGAAGTATAAACAAAGGAAGCTTTAACCTTGGTCGACAGATCTTCAGAACTACTTCCTCCTTTTCGGTTTATAAGGCTTGTCTCAAAATTTTAGTTTTTCCATTTTATAAGGCTTAATTTGGTTGTTTTCCATCACATGTTCATACTTCAAGGTGCATTAAATCATTGTATGTATGTATTAAGAGAAAACTGATCAATGCATGCACTTTATAAATGCATGCATTGCAATTAATGCATTCGTAAACATAATTTTTTGAGAAAAACAAGAGCATTAATTGGGTGCTTTTGTAAACTACAAAAAATATTCCACCACTCATCATGTACCTTGGTTGATGAGATTTTTGAATTGAGTCTTATAAACCAGAAAAGGACGGGTGCCGCGCATCGCGGAATGATCTCTCCTTTTCCTCCCTTCTGCGATTTCAGCACAAAAAGGCCGACGAATGCATGGCAACACGGTGGGTCCTGCGCCGCATGGGGAACAGTGGCAGTCTCTTTGTTCTGAACACAAAGAGTTCTGGGAACTGTGGATATGTTTTTCTTTACCCTTTTCATTGAATACATACATCCTTCTGGGGTCAAGAGAACGGAGACATGCATTCGTCAGAAAAAAATAGAGACATGTCACTGGAAATCTGTAACCACGGTGTGGGTGAGGCCAACTTCACCGCGCGACCCTATCCTGTCCACCCTCGTCTGTTTAAGGTAAAAGGGACAAACGAGACGGCCCAGCGCGCGGCCGCAAACGGACTTTTGTCCGTTTTGTGTCCGCTTTCGACCCATCTTTGGTCCAAGTTTGTGCCGGTTTTGGAGTGAAACGGACAGCGCGCGGACGGGCGGGACGCGCGTGCTTATCCTCCCCTGGCCCGTCTGTCGGTGGGAGAAACCAAAACCCCCCCCCCCACGCCCATTTGGTGCCATTGGCCCCAAACCCTCCCACGTCCCTCCCGCCGCCCCCTCTCTCCCCCGTCCATGGCCGATGCCCCGCCGAGTTCCAGCGGCCTGGCCGTCGACCCACCCGCAAAGGTGAAGAAGAAGGCGCCAAGGAAGCCGCGGTCGAAGTGCACGTCGGAGGAGATCGCCAAGTTGGACGCGGAATCGACGAAGAGGATGGAACGGAGAGCAGTCGTCAAGGTCAATGCCGCCGCGGCCAAGTTCGCCGCCCTGCGCGAGGAGTTGGAGGCCGCGCGGCGCAAGGCCGCTGCCGACGAGAAGGAGGACCTCGTCAACAAAGCGCACGCCATCCTCATGCTTGGCATGGGCCGTCCTGCCGGATTCCCTGCAACGTCCATCGGCCCAGCGAGCACAAGCTCGTCGGTCGCCCGACCTACGCATTGCCAGTCACCGACGTCGCGTGCCGTGCCCATGTCGCCCGGCTTTCCTCCGCCAAGGCACGATGGCCAGACCCGTTTCTCGGCGTTGCCGGACGTGGGCTTGTTCGCGCCGTCCACACCGCGCCCCGCGGCCGTCATCGACCTCAACGTCACACCTGGGTCCAGCAGCGGCGGGCGGCCGTCCATCGAGATGCAAAGAAAGCAGGCGCGGGCACCGTTCACGGGCACCATGCCGGCCCCCCTGCGTCTTGTTTGACGGAATGCCAACCCCAACGTCACGGTCGACGACCCCTTTTACAACCAGTACATGGAGGACGTGATCTTCCAGGGTGGGCATGGCCGTGCCTACGACCCCGATGAGACCCAAAGTCAGGATGGCCGCGCCCAGTACGTCCCCGATGAAGAGGCCGACGACCGTGCTGACTACGACCATGGTGATTCATGGCATGAAGACGATGACATCTATGTCGAAGGTGATGGTGATGAAGATGAAGGCAATGATGTTGATATTAGTGGCGAGCCATTGTTCATCGACGAGCTCACCCAAAGAGCGGAAGCACAAAAGAAGCGAAAGAGCATTCACACGGGTTCATATACACAAGATGAGGACAAGTTGATTTGCCAAGCTTGGATGGAGATTAGCCAAGATCCGAGGACCGGCGCGCAACAAAAGGGCATTGTTTTTTGGACGAGAGTCCACAAAACATTCCATAAAAGGAAGATGTTTGAGCCCTATCAAATTATAAGCAACCGTGGCATCGGCTCGATTCAAAAAAAATGGTTGTTCATCCAACAAGAGTGCAACAAGTATTGCGTCGCATTTGAGAGCGTTGAAGCACGGCCCGTGAGTGGTCTCGGCGTTGGGGGCATGGTATGCTCTCCTCTTTCTTGCCCTTTCCGTTGCTACGGCCATGAGACTTCGGCCGTGTATATGTTTGCATGTTCACTTTGTTGTTGATCATGTGGTGTAGACATTTCAATCTTTGGAGGCATTCAAGGCCCGGCACAATGACAAGCCATTCACTCTTACGCATTGTTGGACGATCATCAACAATTGCCCTAAGTTCAAGGACCAATACCATGAACTACAAAGGAAGAGAGGACTGAAGACAGCCAAGTTCGCCAGAGGTGGAGATGGCGAGGCGTTGAAGAGGCCGAGGGGCAAGACCAACTCCAAGGTTGATGACATACGTGATGCCTCATCCATGGCATGATGTCTCAAAAGGATGTGAGGGACGAGAAGAAGCGGCAAAGTAAGGACGAGCAAATGAAGCAATACCTAGACCTTCAAAGAAAGAAGCTTGAAATGAAGGAGGCGGCCAAGAAAAGGAAGATAGACATGGAGGAGGCGGCCCGGCAAAGATAGCTCGACATGGAAGAGGCCGCCCGGCAAAGGCAGCTCGACATCGAGGCCGACAATGTCAAGGCCAGGCAGAGGCAGCTCGACATCGAGGCCACCAATGCCGCCACCAAAGCGAAGGAGGTGGCCCTTGCGATCATGAGCGTGGACTTGTCGAAGATAAGCGACAAGACGAGGGCCTGGTTTGAGGCCAAGCAGAAGGAGATGCTCGACGCCGAAGGCCTAAACTAGGTCGTCCGGTCGGCGTGGCCGTTTTTTTGGAGGCTGGCATGGGTGCCGCCCGCCCGCTGGGCCGCTGGCAGTGTGTCGACGAGAAAACATTCATTTTGGAGGCCGGCTGTGTTGCCGGTCGCTGGCTGTGTTGCCGATGAGGACAACTATTCATTTTGGAAGTTGTCTGTGTTGCCGGCCGCTGGCGGATGCCGACGATGGTCGTGTAGGGAGCTGGCTTTGTTGCCAGCGTGATGAACTGAGGTCGTGAACTGGGGCTTGGCATTTGAAATGTCCCTTTTTTTTGAATAGATGCGGGCAGAATGAAGCAAAAGGATGCGGCCGTGCGCTGGGCGCACGACCACCGCATCACAGGACAGATCCGGACACAACCTCAAATCTATATTCAAACGAACAAAAACTAGACAAAACGGACGTCTGTTTGAGATCGCGTGGTGGAGTTGGCCTGATGATGCAGGATACGGTGGAAGGCGTGCCGATGCTGTATGAACTGTACTAGTGTTGGTACTTTTGCTTTGCTGGGCCTGGGCTAGGACTGGAGCAATTGCCACTTGGTTGGTACAGGAGTTCGGTGGCAGGGACACTTTAATGCAGCATGGAAATAGGTCACTCGGATTGTGATAAAAAAAACTAGATGCATTCGAGGCCCTAAGTCTTATCTGAAAGTGTTTTCCCCGAAAAAGGAGACTTATCTGAAAGTGCCAAATTAGTCTTGGTTTTTCGAAATTGCTCTATCTAGACGAAAGTGCAAGCAAAGACCGAGCTCCATAGAGTTCTTCATTTTTCTTCAGCGGAAATACCTTTTCCACATGTTAAAAAACTTTGAAAAAATACATGTAGACATACATTTGGTAGTATACATGTATAAAATTTCATGAACACATATATCATATGTGATGTACATAAAAAGACAAACACACATTAAAATGAGCCTTTTCATGGTTGTATTTGGGCCAGATATTTGTCTTTTTCATGTAGCGTGCAAAAAATCAAATTAGTTGATGAAAATTTATATATACTTGAAGAATATGCATATGTATTTGTAGAATATTTTTTGAAACTTTTAAATATACTTTGATATTTTTTTAACAGGTTCCATGGAGCTCAGCCTTTGCAATGTTGTTCTCCTGATCTAGGCCCCATTTATGGAGTAAGCTACTCCCTCCGTCCAACAATATAAGAACGTTTTTAACACTAATGTAGTGTTAAAAACGTTCTTATATTGTGGGACGAAGGGAGTAGTATTTAACAAAGATTCTATTCTCCACTAGCGCATTCTTACAGGCAAGCGTGGCACGTTGACCGCAGCCACAGCGATATGGGTCGTCGTAAAAATAAACAAATCTGGTCTCTTTTTAAACTTTAACATAAAATGAACCCAATCCAAAAACATTTCATAAAATGGCTCACTTTTGCATGACGTTTGGCCTGGGGCACCACTCTAGCGCCATCTAGCATGACGCCTCGGACCAGGGCGCCATGTTATCTATCATGGCACCCTAGCCATGGGTGTCATGAAAATAGATCATTTTGTGAAGAAAAATTGAATTGGATTCATTTTGTGTTAAAGTTTTAAAAAATAGCGTTCATTTTGGCGGGCCCATCAGCCTCAACCGCTGTCGTGAAAGTTTGCAAAACGACCCTCTCCGACGACACCGAAGCGCGGTGACAACGATATATTTGCTCTGATGAGACGGACTCGCATGCTTCTAGCGACTGACCCACAAAAGTGTGCATCTCATTGAATCTGCATTAATCACTTCTTCCAGCCATTCCACGGTTCAATTCGACTCTCACATATATTCAAATCCTTAAAAGCTTAACGAGAGTTAACTAGTTCTACATATATATGATTCCAAGTTTGTACATGGCAGTGGTAATTTGAGGTTAGGGTTTGAGTTCAAATGCCAGGGTCTGAAATGTCTTCTCTTAAAAAAAAAAGGGTTGCGATTCATCGATTGAAATGGATGAATTGTTGCCATTGTATTAATAGGAGCAAATGAAGAGGAGTTCTCCGTAGAAATAAATTTAGGGGAGTACCTTGCGGATTGGCTCAAAAAAGACTCATAGTGATTGTGAAATTGATTTCTGTGATGGATGTGAAGTTGACACATGTCTCCTCTTTAGATCAAAGAGTTTCTACAACAGTTAGGGTATGCTATTGAAGTGCAACGTTTAGTGGTTGCTCCCAGGTACTCCCTCCGTTCCAAAATAAATGACTCAACTTTGTACTAAGTTAGTACAAAGTTGAGTCATCTATTTTGGAACAGAGGGAGTATGAATTTGGATACAGTTCTAACGATTTTGGACCGAGATACATACACACTAAGTTCCAGACTTCCAGCACTTCCAGCTATATGTAGATCACAAATATCTGTTTGATAACATTGTATCAGCAAAACTTCTACCTGCGGTTAGTCGCACAAAATCAGGATGTTAATTTGCATATCAATAAGAAAAACCACAAATTATGGGCGCCCTTTGAGCTCTTTCAGAATCACAGGAAGCCATCATCATGCAAGAGTCAATCTTATTAGCTTTGACACCCAAACGAGCCTCCACCCGACCCCCGAGCCGCTCCCGCGAGCGTCATCGGGGAAAACCCTAGCGCGTCGCCCCTCGTCCTCCCTCGTCGATCTCTCCCCCCGCCGCCACCGCACAACGCCGTCGGGCAAAGTCTGACCGGTATTGGTGGCGGCGGGGATCTTGCCCCTCTCCTCGCGGTTGATGTCCGGCGCGGGACGGCGCGGCGCGAGACGACACTGGGCTGGGCGGGGCCCAGCGGCGCGGCGGAGGGCGTGCTGGGTGGCGGTGCAGCTGCGGCTTCAGGCCCCTCCAATGCGCGGCGGCTGCGGCTTCTCTGGCAGTGGCGCGAGTTATCCCGGCGGCGGCTTGGCGGCGTGGCGCGACGGAGCTCCGACGATGACTCGACGGCGGGCTGGAGGGCTAGGCATCATCCAGTGGTGCTGCCTCCGTGGCGGTTGCGGCTTGGGGCCCTTGACCCCGATCCGATCTGGATCTGGTGGTGCCTGGGTCTGGGCCATGGCGGCTGGCGAGGCATGGGAATCGTCGGGGCTTGTCGGCCTCTGGGCACCATGGGGGTGCCGGCGGCGACGCGTGCCCGGCGTGGTGACGCTGGTGGACGTGGTGGTCATCTTCTTCCCGAGATGGCCGACCAGAGGCTTGGTGATCGGATCTCGAGATCCATCATCTTGTCCCGGCTGCGAGTAGGGGAGACATGGTTGCCGGTGAAAACCGAGCCGACGGCAGGCGATGGCGGCGTTCTCGCCGTTACCTTGATGGAGGCATCGTCGTGTAACTACTGTCGACCCACTCGTGCTGCTCCGGGGGAAACCCTAGGATCTGGTGTTCGTTTCTCTCTTGGGAGCATCGTTTGCGGAACAACGCTGCAAGTTAGAGGCAGGAGGTGGAGCGGCTTCGTCTTGCACGGAGCTTCGGTAGTGATGTCAAGTCATGCCTGACCGACAGGTGCTACGCTTTGTCATGCCTGGTCGGCAGGTGTTACGCACGACAGATCTTCCAAAGACTTCAAGCTGTGTCGGCTGGTGATACCTGGCAGCATGGCGCTGAGGTGTATCAGTGGCGACCGCGACGTGCTCAGCTGCTTGCACGCAGAGAGGAGGTGCCGTTTGGCGCCGTGGTGGCGTCGACGATAGCTAGACCGAGCAAGGTTGATGCATCAGTACAGTTCTGAAGATGGAGCGGTGGCAGTTGGCGGCGGCTGCCTCTGAGTGCACGCCGGACCGGTGAGACCCATGCCCGGCAGGCGTCCTGGATGGGATCTCAGGTCTTAGATGTTAGGTTTGGCTGCAGTGTCTGTTTGGTATTAGGCCCAGGCTATCTGCGCCCCTTTATCAGCTAGATAGAGGTGCTTAGATGACGACTTTAGTCTTACTGTTGTATTACTTTGTAAGGTTTTGTAAAAATAATTAATAAAGTGGCCGTATGTATCACCCAGATACAGAGGCCGGGGTCATCCTCCTTTTCTAAAAAGAAAAATGCAAGATGGCCAACCAAATGATGGTACGCTGGTTAGTTTGTTTATCCTGAGCTGTTGATGATGATGCCACAGCCTGCAGGGTAGTACGAGTATTTACCTGAAGACCGGTGGCATCTTTTGACTGACAAAAGAAGCCGCCTTCAGTTGCATGCTCCGAATCATGACGGCAAGTCGGCAACCTTAAATTGCCCAAATCCTTCAACCCCAAAAAGAGAGAAACAACGCCAAGATTGTTCGCTGTCTCTCCTGCTCGATTTAGGCCAACTTCACCACACGACCTTAAACGGACGTCTCGTTTCGTCCGGATTCTGTCCGTTTGAGTGGAGAGATGGGGTCATGTTTTAGGATGTGGTAGCCGTGCGCCTAGCACGCGGCCGCATGTGTTTGGATGCAACAACGCCAAGATTGTTCATTGTCTCTCCTGCTCGATTTAGAACAACCATTTCCTGTAGGGTCTACCCGATTCTTTCAGCAAAATCACATGACGCTGACTCGTTTGTGGGTTCATCACTGAAAGAAATGCATCATTAGTTCTCTATGAGTAGTACATTGTTTAAGGGGACCCAAGACGCATTAAAGAGTTGTAAATTGAAAAGCTTACTCCAAATGTGGTAAGCATGTGACAAACAGAGGCAGGAATTCAAAAACTAACCCCATGATTAAAGAAGGTTTCTTTGTGATGACAATTATGGAACTTTGAAAACCTATAGGAAAATGATTAGCTCCACAAGCAGAACATTCATGAACATGTGGAAATTCTGGGTACCAACCTATGAAAGACGATTCAGGT
>NC_041388.1:124086168-124086770 GCF_002162155.2 Triticum dicoccoides | reverse complement strand
AAAATAGCATATACTAACGGCATTTTGGAGCCATGGAGGCCGAAAAATTTGAAAAAAAAACAAAATTCATATTTTTTTGAATTTGTACAAGTACACAAGGATGTGATGTGTATTTGCGTAAAATTTCAGAATGAAATACCTTGAGATGCGATCTATGCAAATAGAACAAATTCATGGACTTTTGGGATGAATAGTATCATGTGTTGAAAAGCCATAGATTTATCTTTTTTGCACAGCCCTCAATTCAATGTATTTCGTTCTGAAAATTTATAGACATGTGTGTTATGCCTCCATGTATGTCCGTGTTTTTTTCCAAAATAATCTGGAATGTTAAACTAAGAATTTTGTTGAATTTTGAATTTTACAAAAACCAGTCTTCATGGAGGCCGAGCTTCAAAAGCAATTTTCGCATATACTACCTCTGTAAAGTAATATAAGAATTTTTAGACCACTACTTGTACTTTTCGCACAGTCGTATTAACTCAAACAGTACGCACTTGATTCATTCACATCTTTATGCTTGGACCACCAATCAGCGTTTAATCTTCTTTTTTTTTCCTCCAGTTAATGTGAGAATTTGTAGCATCTTTGTTTTTGGCTTT
>NC_041388.1:124083307-124085961 GCF_002162155.2 Triticum dicoccoides | reverse complement strand
CTTAAACAATATGGTTGCTTGTCTTACGATTTCTTTTTGAAATTATCTGCTTTAAACTAGAAATAAAAATCACACGCTCACTTATCTCCTTTGAGACGTGTGAAGGAGTTCACAACTACTCGCTTGATCGACTTCGGTCATCCAAGCTATGATTGGAGCTTTGAAAGCTGCTCCAACGATTTCTTTTGGGTCTGTGAGTTGCTTTAGCAAAATCGCAGGAATCTGGGGGGTTCAACATTTTTTTTTGAAACGGTATTCAACATTTTCTTTTCAAGTTGCTATCTGTGACTTCATGGCAAAAGACCCTAGAACCATGTCTTATTATATTGATTTAGGGTATTTCAAACAATTTGTGGGTTTGGGTAATGTTGTGAAAGGATAACCTGACTATTTGCATCATGTGCAGAAATCATTACCTCTCACTTGCCGTGGATTACTTCGCACCAATCCACGCACAAGCTCCCGGCCTCCGCCTTCCAGCCCAACATTTCCAATTGTTTCAAATACCACTTTTTTTTTCTTTGCGTTTTTATGAAAAGGTTCAGATCTGTTATAAAGTTGACCAGAAGTACAATGCATCTAAAACATAATAGAAATTACAGCGAGATTCCAAAACCACTGAATGACCATTACTGCCCGCCAGAACGAGTCGCTGTCGCCACTCCTCTATCGGAGTCAGCTTGACCTTGTCGATGACAGACGGGAAGTCTTCATGCACGTGCCCCTAAAGACCAGCGGCCTAGACCCGCAGTCGTCGTTGTTGAACTCTTGCATAGATCGGAAGCACCTCACACCAATCCCGTCAGATGACGAGAAACCATAACCTCACTGCCCCAAGGAGACGACAGGAATCTACTCTGAAGCTCCGTCACTACGTTCAGACAGGTGAATCCGAGGAGGATCGGAGCCCGAAAGATAAACTTGAAGAAGCAGTGCTGCCATCCTGCCGAGCGCCGCACCTGTGAGGACTAAAAACTCTAACCTGAACTGTAACCAGAGCGAAGGCACTAGAATTATCCTCCCCTCCACCGGCCGCCGGAGTGGCAGGAAGAGGGGAGGTGAATCCACAGGCTCACCGATGAAGTATGGAGGGGAGAGTTTGCCCTAGCCGCCTAGGGTTAGGGAAGGAAAGCCAATTGTTTCAAATACCTAATCAGCTGGAGGGCGAAGCTACTTCCTCATGTTGCTCATCTTTTGTTAGTATCCTTCGATGTACACCGTTTGGCCACATATTTCATATCTGTTTTTAGTTGCCAAAAAAAATCTCAAATCCATTGACACCATTTACGAGCCTTCTTCTGGATCACTGAGGAACCGAGTAGGGTGCAAACATCTTTTTGCGTGGAGAAATGATAACCACAATGGGTAGCTGGGGAGCATCGCATCCATTGCCGATTGTGCATACGGGGCACTCCAGTACCCGCACGCCACCTGGGCTGGTGACTTCATCACCATCTTGAAGATCTTTGTCGATCCCAGGCTCCAAAATATGACACCTTTGCCATCCCATCCCATCCCATCCCATCCCATCTATTGAAGTAATGCATGAGGATGAGGACCAATCCTGCCTCAAGCTCATCCTTGGCAGGGAAAGCCTGTCGGCCACACACGTGTCTTCTTTGACACAACAGCTTGGTCTTCTCTTTCAAGGTCGCCCTCAGCAACTACTGAGCCGCCTCAAGAGTGATCGGGGTGGGTGGGAGTGGTTGGTGCATACGACAACGACTCCTCGTGGTTTGACATTTTCCTAAGTGAGGTTGAGTGTCAAAGTTGTCGCTCCCCAGATCTATAGCGAGGGAGTTCTGTTCTCACACTCTCACATTGCTCCCCTTTGTTGAAAGCAAGCACCAACCCAAGCCCAATGTATCTATGATCATTCCCATCCATTGAAGAAGTAATGCATGAGGATGACAACCAATCCTTCCTCAAGTTCATCCTCCTAGCGACGAAGGTCCGCCGGCCGCACGCATGTATCTCCTTTGACGCAGACAGCTTGATCTTCTCATTCAAGGCCATCCAGCAACTATCGAGCCACCTTAGGAGTGATCAAGATGGGAGTGGCCAACGCCAACGACACCCACTTTCCTTGCATTGATATTTCCCTTGGTGAGGTTGAGTGTCAAAATTGTCGGTCCCCAAATCCATAGTGAGAGAGTTCTGCTCTCGCACAATCCCATTCCTCTTCTTTATCGAAAGTAAGCACCCACCCAAGCCAGCGTACCTATCAGCATGCTTCCTACTATTGGGCCGCTACTATCGCTCGCAGGCATGCCCATCTATCCGCTGCCACCTACCCGCCCTGTGCAACACATATCCAAGCCCACCATGTCCTCACCACCTGGCCCATCTGTATCGAACCGTTGGTTGCAACCCCGTCACTTATTTTTGGGCACGCTGCCCAATCGGCTTCTTTCCACGATTTCCTCCACAGAAGTGCGGCACGGGGCTTGTGCCCTATTGGCTACTGCCAACGCCTGTGTGGGGCGTTGCGGTATATCGCTCATGGCATGCGAGAAACATCGCTTTTCTCGCGTGGTTCGGGTCAGCAGCTGCTACATGGTCCTGGCCTGCTCGCGTGCATCGACGAGCGAGAGAGAGCGTCTCCTAACGAGATAGCTAGGTGAGACTTTTAGTTGTTTCATTTCCAATTAGTA
>NC_041388.1:124080549-124082924 GCF_002162155.2 Triticum dicoccoides | reverse complement strand
TACAAAAAAAGTTCACGGTTGAAAAAATTGTTGGAAATTAAAAAAATGTTCATAAATTCAGAAAATAATCGTGAATTAAGAAATGATTCACGAATTCAAAAAATCATTAAATGAAAAATATTCTTGAATTCAAAACATCAGTAAAAGTAACACACAAAATGTTTGTGAACATTTCTTGAAATTGTGAATAATTTTTGTAATCCCAATTTGTTTTTAAAATTTATTTCCTTTTTAAAATTTCAAGCATTTTTTAAGAACAGGAACAATTTCTAAGTAAATTTTGAAGATTTTTTCTTTTTTTAATTTGTGAGTTTTTGAAAAAAAAGGAACTGAAAAAATGGGAAAGCAAACCAAAACAAAATACAAAAATAAAACAGATAGAACAGTATTAAAAAAAGGTTCAGAAACCTTCCTAATGAGCCGCCCCATCTCGTACGCTAGTGAGCGATCAGAAGCTTAATGCTCACAACAAGCGATACATAGCATTTGTGGAGCCTGTGTAGGATATATTCTGTAACTGCAGGGCGCTGCCGTAGGAACCAGACTGGGCGGATGGGAATGCCACTCCCCCAACCCTAAAACTCCTTGTACGAACTTCACACAAAGCAATTCAGCTATCGACGCTCAAAAAAAAAAAAAAATCAGCTATCGGGGATTTGAGGAAAGTTCTCACGAGACATACTATTAGCATTTGGCAGCAGTAACGGGGTAACCGGTAACGTTTCCTCCAGCAAGTTGTTTCAAGTACAATCATCCAAAGTCAAGTCTACAATTAAATCTGTTTGCAAGCTCATAACATGTAGCCGCTTTTAGAACGAAGCATAGGCATATTGTGATGATACTAGATTCAACCGTGTGTCCGTGGTCAAGCTGGGTGCCTGTACACTTCACAGCTCAAGCTTGCTGGCAAGGTACCAGGAGTGCATGGCAAGGCTGCCGAACGACAAGATGTTGGCCAGCGATGAGAGACCGTGGATCATCCCAAACTTCTTGTTCATCGCAGCGAGGGTAGGGTTGCTTTTTGCCGTCTTGACGTTCTTTGACCACCCGACCTCGTCACCGATGCTAAGCTCTCTCTCGATCTTGTGCCTCTTCTTCATCATCTGCAATGAGCAAGCATACAACTAGTTCAAGCAGCTGTGTATACCAGAAAATGCAAGGAAATAGGAAAAGTGTGCCTTCTAGTTTATCAAAGTACAATTCCCATTCACCTAGGTTCACTTCACACAATAAAAAATGTGTTCCTTTTCTCACAATTCATATCAACGTTTCTTCATATAAGTACATCATTCTAGACGTTGTCACATACTGATATTAAGCTAACAATTAAGCATGAGTGCAAATCTTGGAATATGAATGGCCCAACAAATGGTGTCAAGATGTGGCCAATTATTTTGCTTATAAACTTCAGGTTTTCTTAATTTCCATTGCCACTTACATTCTTTTAATGTATGGATGAAGACTACTGCATCTTGCCTAGCAATCTAGCTAAAACTGTTTTTCTTCCATTGTAGATGCAGGTTTTTCCTGCCCTGATGTGCATGGATCCATCTAATTCCATAAAAAGAATGCTAGCAATAATATGGGCAGTTGGTGCACCGACAGATCTATATTGAGTACTGAAACTGTACCATTAATAGACCATTAACTAAACAAGGCTGCCCAACCACAATGTGAGACTAATAAATTCAGAGAACAGTTTTACAATTGTACTGTACATTATACAAGGCATATTTACACCAAATATTGGTTTTAGAAATAAGTATCATATCATAGAAAGCATAATCACATGAAGAAAACTGGGCACAGAGTATAGCAGTGAGCAGAATATTACAAGATGCATGATTGCATGAAAAGATAGCCTAGACAAGCATTTAACATTAAGTTACAGCAAATATTTGGTTGAAGTACTGCCAACGACCAAAAGCAATAAAATGACAACGGCAGAATCAAGATAGCCCACCCAAAATAAAGGTTTGCCACAAACTGCAACCTTCGAACACCTCCGGTACACAAATAGCATGTCACTAAACTATCAACCAACATAGAAGTACTAGCAAAGTAAATATACTTTTATCAGCTTTGCCCTCTGTTTACATGATGTTACATTCAACAGATAATGCTACTATACTGCTAAGTATATATGGCATGCAACTGCAAATTAGATGATGAGTATAACATGCGAACAGAACATTATATGTTCACCATACGAATTGCTGATTGCTGCTAAGTAGTCCTTGGTACAAATCCCAGGGTCAATTGCTTATTCGGAGCAATGACAACAATCAATAACTTCAGTTATCTAGTCCAGTTTACAGAGGGTGGATCTAATATTTGTTTTATCTTGCAGGGAATTTACCAAGAGATCTCCTGGG
>NC_041388.1:124065373-124080192 GCF_002162155.2 Triticum dicoccoides | reverse complement strand
CTCAATGGTCATGGGGGTGAAGACCAGCAGGTTGGAGAGGTTGAAGCCGAGCGCGGAGATGAGGAAGCCAAGCTGGTAGCGCTCCACGGCGGAGGCGGCCTTCCACGGGTGGAGGTAGGCGAAGGCGGCGACGGAGACGGCGGCGCAGGCGGAGATGAGCGTGAAGTAGGCCGGGAACATCTTCCCCTGCAGGTTCCCGAACTGGTGCCTCGGCAGATTCCTTGGAGGATTCAGTAAAAGCGAATCGATCAGCTCAAGAGATTTCGTTCGTTTTTCAAAAAATTGGGGGAATTTGAGCATGGGGGGAAGCAGATGATTACTTGAACATGATGATTCCGCCGATGAAGGTAGCCCAGAGCGCAGCGCCCCAGCAGGTGGCGAAGCAGAGGAGGTGGGACACCTTGGCGGCCGTGACGGCGGTGGCGCCGGAGCCGGAGCGGTCGCCGACGAGGACATCTGGGGCGAAGAGGACGCCCGCCGCGAAGAAGCACACCGCAGACAGGAACCGTGTCGCCCACGCCATCGCTCGCCGATTGCTAGAGGGGGGAGGAGGAGAGGGAGGGAGAGTCGACGCGTCGTTTATGTGAGAGAGAACTCAGGAAGGAGGTAGTTGATGATGTGTTTTGGGGGCTCGGGGCCTTCTAGAAGCTTCATATAACACTAGCACCAACCATACTCAGAAGTTCTTTGTTTTTAGAGTAAAGCCAACTTTATTATAGTATTTTATTTCTGTCAAAGAATAATAATTATATTAATCAAAAACCACAACTAGTGGGACACAATTTTGGTTATACCATACCCATAGGCAATGTTGAGGATAATTATCATCTTGGTTGGTGGGGATTAGAGATTAATCAGAAATCGTCTGATTAATTGATTTTATTGGTCCAAATCTCAGGTTTCTAACACTAAAATACGCTATATTCAACGCTAAAACAATATTTGGTAGAAGTGTTACCTTGATTTCTATCCTTTTAATCCTCATATAATGACAAACAAAATAAGACAACAATACATATTGCATAAGAAGGTCCACAAAACACATATATACATAGTTTTCTTTTTTGCAAACATAGTGCTATGAATAGGTCCGATTTATCGGTAGATTCCCTGAAGATAGGGCATAATCTTATCGTTCACCCCCGAATAGCGATAAATCAAAAGATTGATTGTTGAATCGAAAGATTTTTTTAAACAATGCTCATAAGTACTCCTCTGAATAAAACGATTTTATATTTCTTTACACAGAGAGTATGTCACTAATATATAAATCTTAGATCAAATTTAACATTAACTCACCCAATAAGTTATAGTAGTATACCTATTGGCATGTTTGTTTTTTAGGGAAATTGAGAGTTTTTCCTTATGTAAAGGTATAAGGGCATCTCCAACGGCGACCCGCAAATGTCCTTTTCTTCGTTGGTCTTGCCGAACACTGCCTCGCACGCCTCATTGCACTCCTTGTAGGCGGCCGCCACCTCCGCCACCCGCTAGCGGTATCGCCAGCGGGCGAGGCGGATCTCGCCGGAGGAGCGATAGGAGTCAAGCAACGCCTCCTGCTCTGCCAGGTCCGCATCCGACGCGATCGCCCTGCCGGCGGCGAGCTTTTCCTCCGCCTGCTCCTCCCACACCATGTCCATGTTGGGGAACGTAGCATGCAATTTTAAAAAAATTCCTACGATCACGCAAGATCTATCTAGGAGATGCATAGCAACGAGAGGGGGAGAGTGTGTCCACGTATTCTCGTAGACCGAAAGAGAAAGCGTTAGGTTAACGTGGTTGATGTAGTCGAACGTCTTCATGATCTAACCGATCCAAGTACAGAACGTACGACACCTCCGTGTTCAGCACACGTTCAGCTCGATGACGTCCCTCGAGCTCTTGATCCAGTAGAGGGTCGAGGGAGAGTTCCGACAGCACGACGGCGTGATGACGATGATGGTGATGTGATCTGCGCAGGGCTTCGCCTAAGCACTACGACAATATGCCCGAAAGAGTAAGCTGTGGAGGGGGGGGGCACCACACACGGCTAATAGAAATCTTGGTGTGTCTTTTGGGTGCCCCCACCCACGTATATAAAGGGGGGAGGGGAGGAGGAGGTGGTCGGCCCAAGGGGGGCACGCCAAGGAGGTGTCCTACTTGGGCTCCTAGCCCAAGTAGGATTCGGCCCCCCTTGCTTCCAACAGAAAGGGGAAAGGGGAAAGGAGGGAGAAGGAGAAGGAAAGAGAGGGGGGCGCCACCTCCTGTGTGCTGCCTTCTCTTCTCCACTATGGCCCATTAGGCCCATTAACTTTCCCCAGGGGGGGGGGGCGTCCGGTAAGCTCCCGGTACTCCAAAAAATCCCCGAACCTTATCAAAACCATTCCGGTGTCCGCTTATAACCTTCCAATATATCAATCTTTACCTCTTGACCATTTCGAGGCTTCTCGTCATGTCCGTGATCTCATCCGGGACTCCGAACAAACTTCGGTCACCAAAACACATAACTCATAATACAAATCATCATCGAACGTTAAGCGTGCGGACCCTACGGGTTCGAGAACTATGTAGACATGACCGAGACACATCTCTGGTCAATAACCAATAGTGGAACCTGGATGCTCATATTGGTTCCTACATATTCTATAAAGATCTTTATCGGTCAAACCGCATAACAACATATGTTATTCCCTTTGTCATCGGTATGTTACTGATACGTCTCCGTCGTATCCATACTTTTTTATTGTTCCATGCCAATATTATACAACTTTCATATACTTTTGGCGACTTTTATACTATTTTTGGGACTAACATATTGATCCAGTGCCCAGTGCCAGTTCCTGTTTGTTGCATGTTTTTTGTTTCGCAGAAAATCCATATCAAACGGGGTCCAAACGGGATAAAAGCGGACGGAGAATATTTTTGGAATATTTGTGAAATATGGGAAGAAGAATCAATGCGAGAAGGTGCCCGAGGGGGCCACGAGGCAGGGGGCACGCCTGCCCCCTGGGCGCGCCCCTAACCCTCGTGCCCCCCGTAAGGCGGTTGCTACTCTTCTTTGACCGCAAGAAAGCTAATTTTCGAAGAAAAATCAGGGTGAAGGTTTCAATCAAACCGGAGTTACGGATCTCCGGATATATAAAAAACGGTGAAAGGGCAGAATCCGGGAGCGTAGAAACAGAGAGAGACAGAGAGACAGAGAGATAGATCCAATCTCGGAGGGGTTCTCGCTCCTCCCATGCCATGGAGACCAAGGACCAGAGGGGAAACCCTCCTCCCATCTAGGGAGGAGGTCAAGGAAGAAGAAGAAGGGGGCCCCTCTCCCATCTAGGGAGAGACAGATCCTATGATGTCTAAGTAGATTTTCGTTGTCATATCGGTGATTGGTGAATTACTATGATTGATTTAATTTGCTTATGGTTATGTTGTTGTCCTTTGGTGCCCAACATATGAGCGCGCGCGTGGATCACACCATATATAGGGTTAGTTGTATGTTGATAGGACTATGTATTGGAGGGCAAGAGTGACAGAAACTTCAACCTAGCATAGAAATTGATGCATACGGGATTGAAGGGGGACCAATATATCTTAATGCTATGGTTGGGTTTTACCTTAATGAATGTTAGTAGTTGCGGATGCTTGCTAATAGTTCCAATCATAAGTGCGTAGAATTCCAAGTCAGGGATGACATGCTAGCAGTGGCCTCTCCCACATAAAACTTGCTATCGGTCTAGTAAAGTAGTCAATTGCTTAGGGACAATTTCGTAACTCCTACCACCACTTTTCCACACTCGCTATACTAACTTTATTGCTTCTTTACCTAAAATAGCCCCTAGTTTTTATTTACGTGCTCCTTATATATTCTTGCAAACCTATCCCGTTACACCTACAAAGTACTTCTAGTTTCATACTTGTTCTAGGTAAAGCAAACGTTAAGCGTGCGTAGAGTTGTATCAGTGGTCGATAGAACTTGAGGAAATATTTGTTCTACCTTTAGCTCCTTGTTGGGTTCGGCACTCTTACTTATCGAAAGAGGCTACAATTGATCCCCTATACTTGTGGGTTATCAAGACCTTTTTCTGTCGCCGTTGCCGGGGAGCAATAGCGTGGGGTGAATATTCTCGTGTGTGCTTGTTTGCTTTATCACTAAGTAATTTTTATTTGCTGTTCTAAGTTGTTCTCTATCTTTAATTATGGATATGGAACACGAAATACCAAAAAAAACTAGGTGTACCTGCTACTCATGGAGATGGGGAACCTCCTAAAACCCTCGATGTTGGTTATGTGAAAAATATTATGTACTACTTTGATAATCCTGAGAAAACCCCATTCAATTATGTAATGGGAGACATGTTGGGTCAACGTGAATACTTTAGGGATTATCGCTTGACTCAAAAAGGGAAACTATTATGGGATCAAATTCATATGTTGCATTGGTATGCTCGGGAACTATGCTCGAGATATGACTATACTTGTTGCTCTAGGATGAAGGCTCCACACCTTCCCTTTTCATGCAAATTTAATGATGATAAAACCTTGGCATCTTATGCTAATGGTATATATGATTACTATGATGTGGAACAAGTATAAGAATTTGTTGCTTTTATAGGTGCTTATGAAATTGAATCTTTGTTTAAAGAGTGTGAAAATCTAGATGATGCTGCTTACAGACCTGAAAATTTTGCTATACTTAAACATTGCTATGAGAATTATGAATTCAATTCCGATATTGATGATTTTATTGAGAGAGTCTCCGCTGTCCAAGAAAACACTAATATTTTGCAGGAGTCTATGGAAGAAGAAATTGATTAAACTGTGAGCTCATTGGATGAAAAAGATGATGGGGGGAGCGAAGAACAAAAGGAGGAAGAGCGGATTGATCACCCGTGCCCACCTTCTAATGAGAGTAACTCTTCAACTCATACATTGTTTAATTTTCCTTCGTGCTCACTGAAGGATGATTGCTATGATGACTGTTATGATCTCATTGATTCTCTTGAAATATCCCTTTTTGATGATGCTTGCTATGATTGTGGCCAAGTTGCCAATATGAATTATGCTTATGGAGATGAACTTGCTATAGTTCCTTATGTTAAACATGAAATTGTTGCTATTGCACCCACGCATGATAGTCCTATTATCCTTTTGAATTCTCCCAACTACACTATATCGGAGAAGTTTGCTCTTGTTAAGGATTATATTGATGGGTTGCGTTTTACTATTACACATGATGATTTTGATGGATATAATATGCATGTGCTTGCTGCTCCTACTTGCAATTATTATGAGATAGGAACTACATCTCCGCCTCTTTATGTTTCCAACACGAAAAAATTGCAAGAAACTGTTTATACTATGCATTGGCCTTTACTTTGTGTGCATGAATTGTTCTTTTATGACATGCCGATGCATAGGAAGAGAGTTAGACTTTGTCATTACATGATATATGTTACTTTGTGCTAACTACTAAATTACAAATCATTGTTAATTAAAATTGGCTTTGATATACCTTGGGATCCGGGTGGATCCATTACTTGAGCACTATATGCCTAGCTTAATGGCTTTAAGGAAAGCACTGCCAGGGAGACAACCCAGAAGTTTTAGAGAGTCATTTATTTCTGTTGTGTGCTTTTATAAGGTTTAAAAATAAAAATAATTTGCCAAGGTTTGCCTTTAGGATGTTTACAATGCTTGTTGGTTTGTGCGGTGCAGGACAGAAACGTTGGCTGTAGTGCGCGATTTTACATTTTTACTGGAATGTCAAACGGTTCTGAAACTTTTTGCATTGTCTTTCTATATATTTTTTTATTTTTCCTATTTTTTCAGAATTTGTGGAGTACCAGAAGTATGGTGAATGTTCAGATTACTACAAAATATCATGTTTAGGACAGATTCTGTTTTTGATGCATAGTTTGCTTGTTTTGATGAAACTATCAATTTCTATCAATGGATTAAGCCATGGAAAAGTTATATTACAGTAGCTACAATGCAAAAAAAATATGAATTGGTTTGCAACAGTACTTAGAGTAGTGATTTGCTTTATTATACTAACGGATCTTACCGAACTTTCCGTTAAGTTTTGTGTGATTGAAGTTTTCAAGTTTTGGGAGAGATCACGATGGATGAAGGAATAAGGAGTGGCAAGAGCCTAAGCTTTGGGATGCCCGAGGCACCCCAAGGAAATATTCAAGGACTCCCAAGCAACCAAGCTTGGGGATGCCCTGGAAGGCATCCCCTCTTTCTTCTAACAACATCGGTAATTTTACTTGGAGCTATATTTTTATTCGTCACGTGATATGTGTAAATCTTGGAGCGTCTTTTGCATTTAGTTTTCACTTTTCTTTGATGCACCATGATGGTATGAGATAGTCCTTGGTTGATTTCTAGAATTCTCATTGCACTTCACTTATATCTTTTGAGTGGCTTTATAGAATGCTTCATGTGCTTCAGTTATATCTTTTGAAGTTTGGATTGCCGGTTTCTCTTCACATAGAAAAACCGCCATTTGTAGAATGCTCTTTTGCTTCACTTATATTTGTTAGAGCGTGGGCATATCTTTTGTAGAAAGAATTAAACTCTCTTGCTTCACTTATATCTATTTAGAGAGTTGACAGGAATTGGTCATTCACATGGTTAGTCATAAAGTCCTACATAAAACTTGTAGATCACTGAATATGATATGTTTGATTCCTTGCAATAGTTTTGCGATAGAAAGGTGGTGATATTAGAGTCGTGCTAGTTGAGTAATTGTGAAATTGAGAAATACTTGTGTTGAGGTTTGCAAGTCCCGTAGCATGCACGTATGGTGAACCGTTATGTAACGAAGTTGGAGCATGAGGTATTTATTGACTATCTTCCTTATGAGTGGCGGTCGGGGACGAGCGATGGTCTTTTCCTACCAATCTATCCCCCTAGGGGCATGCATAGTAGTACTTTGCTTCGAGGGCTAATAAACTTTTGCAATAAGTATATGAGTTCTTTATGACTAATGTGAGTCCATGGATTATACGCACTCTCACCCTTTCATCATTGCTAGCCTCTTCGGTACCGTGCATTGCCCTTTTCTCATGTCGAGAGTTGGTGCAAACTTCGCCGGTGCATCCAAACCTCGTGATACGATACGCTCTATCACACATAAACCTCCTTATATCTTCCTCAAAACAGCCACCATACCTACCTATCATGGCATTTCCATAGCCATTTAGAGATATATTGCCATGCAACTTCCATCATCATCATATACATGACTTGAGCATTTATTGTCATATTGCTTTGCATGATCGTAAGATAGCTAGCATGATGTTTTCATGGCTTGTCTGTTTTTTGATGTCATTGCTATGCTAGATCATTTCACATCCCGGCTACACCGCCGAAGGCATTCATATAGAGTCATATCTTTGTTCTAGTATCGAGTTGTAATATTGAGTTATAAGTAAATAAAAGTGTGATGATCATCATTATTAGAGCATTGCCCCAGTGAGGAAAGGATGATGGAGACTATGATTCCCCCACAAGTCGGGATGAGACTGCGGACTTTAAAAATAAATAAAAGAGGCCAAAGAAGCCCAAATAAAAAAAGAGGCCAAAGAAGCCCACCAAAAAAACAAAACAAAACAAAACAAAAAAAGAGAGAAAAATAGAGAAGGGGCAATGTTACTATCCTTTTACCACACTTGTGCTTCAGAGTAGCACCATGTTCTTCATATAGAGAGTCTCTTGAGCTATCACTTTCATATACTAGTGGGAATTTTCATTATAGAACTTGGCTTGTATATTCCAATGATGGGCTTCCTCAGATGCCCTAGGTCTTCATGAGCAAGCAAGTTGGATGCACACCCACTTAGTTTCAGTTTGAGCTTTCATACACTTATAGCTCTAGTGCATCCGTTGCATGGCAATCCCTACTCCTCACATTGACATCAATTGATGGTCATCTCCATAGCCCGTTGATTAGCCGCGTCGATGTGAGATTTTCTCATTTTTTTGTCTTCTCACACAAACCTCCATCATCATATTCTATTCCACACATAGTGCTATGTCCATGGCTTGCGCTCATGTGTTGCGTGAGGGTTGAAAGGGCTGAAGCGCGTTAAAAAGTATGAACCAATTGCTCGGCTTGTCATCTGGGTTATGCATGATTTGAATGCTTTGTGTGGTGAATATGGAGCATAGCCAGACTATATGATTTTGTAGGGATGAGCTTTCTTTGGCTATGCTATTTTGATAAGACATAATTGCTTGATTAGTATGCTTGAAGTATTATTGTCTTAATGTCAAATGATAGACTATTGCTTTGAATCACTCGTGTCTTAATATTCATGCCATGATTAGATACATGATTAAGATTATGCTAGGTAGCATTCCACATCAAAAATTATCTTTTTTATCATTTACCTACTCGAGGACGAGCAGGAATTAAGCTTGGGATGCTGATACGTCTCTGTCGTATCTATAATTTTTGATTGTTCCATGCCAATATTATACAACTTTCATATACTTTTGGTGACTTTTTATACTATTTTTGGGACTAACATATTGATCCAGTGCCTAGTGCAAGTTCCTGTTTGTTGCATGTTTTTTGTTTCGCAGAAAATCCATATCAAACGGAGTCCAAACGGGACAAAAACGGTCAGAGAATATTTTTGGAATATTTGTGAAATATGGGAAGAAGAATCAACGCGAGAAGGTGCCCGAGGGGGCCACAAGGCAGGGGGCGCACCCCTTACCCTCGTGGCCCCCCGTAAGGCAGTTGCTGCTCTTCTTTGGATGCAAGAAAGCTAATTTTCGGAGAAAAATCTGGGCGAAGGTTTCAATCCAATCGGAGTTACGGATCTCCGGATATATAAGAAACGGTGAAAGGGCAGAATCCGGGAGCGCAGAAACAGAGAGAGACAGAGAGACAGATCCAATCTCGAAGGGGCTCTTGCCCCTCCCATGCCATGGAGACCAAGGACTAGAGGAGAAACCCTCCTCCCATCTAGGGAGGAGGTCAAGGAAGAAGAAGAAGAAGAAGAAGAAGAAGAAGAAGGGGGCCCCTCTCCCCCTCTCTTCCGGTGGCGCCGGAACGCCGTCGGGGCCATCATCATCTCCGCGATCTTCACCAACACCTACGCCATCTCCACCAACATCTCCATCACCTTTCCCCCTCTATCTACAGCGGTCCACTCCCCCACAACCCGCTGTACCCTCTACTTGAACATGGTGCTTTATGATTCATATTATTATCCAATGATGTGTTGCCATCCTATGATGTCTGGGTAGATTTTCATTGTCCTATCGGTGATTGGTGAATTACTATGATTGATTTAATTTGCTTGTGGTTATGTTGCTGTCCTTTTGTGCCCATCATATGAGCGCGCGCGTGGATCACACCATAGGGTTAGTTGTATGTTGATAGGACTATGTATTGGAGGGTAAGAGTGACAGAAACTTCAACCTAGCATAGAAATTGATGCATACGGGATTGAAGGGGGACCAATATATCTTAATGCTATGGTTGGGTTTTACCTTAATGAACGTTAGTAGTTGCGGATGCTTGCTAATAGTTCCAATCATAAGTGCATAGAATTCTAAGTCAGGGATGACATGCTAGCAGTTGCCTCTCCCACATAAAACTTGCTATCGGTCTAGTAAAGTAGTCAATTGCTTAGGGACAATTTCGCAACTCCTACCACCACTTTTCCACACTCGCTATACTAACTTTATTGCTTCTTTACCTAAAACAGCCCCTAGTTTTTATTTACGTGCTCCTTATATTTTTGCAAACATATCCCGTTACACCTACAAAGTACTTCTAGTTTCATACTTGTTCTAGGTAAAGCAAACGTTAAGCGTGTGTAGAGTTGTATCGGTGGTCGATAGAACTTGAGGGAATATTTGTTCTACCTTTAGCTGCTCATTGGGTTCGACACTCTTACTTATTGAAAGAGGCTACAATTGATCCCCTATACTTGTGGGTTATCAGTTACTTGCCCGAGATTCGATTGTCAGTATCATCATACCTAGTTCAATCTCGTTACCGGCAAGTCTCTTTACTCGTTCCGTAATGCATCATCCTGCATCTAACTCATTAGTTACATTGCTTGCAAGGCTTATAGTGACGTGCATTACCGAGAGGGCCTAGAGATACCTCTCCGATACTCTGAGTGACAAATCCTAATCTCGGTCTATGACAACTCAACAAACACCTTCGGAGACACCTGTAGAGCATCTTTATAATCACCCAGTTACGTTGTGACGTTTGATAGCACACTAGGTGTTCCTCCGGTATTCGGGAGTTGCATAATCTCATAGCGAGAGGAATATGTATAAGTCATGAAGAAAGCAATAGAAATAAAACTAAACAATCACTATGCTAAGCTAACAGATGGGTCTTGTCCATCACATCATTCTCCTAATGATGTGATCCCGTTCATCAAATGACAACGCATGTCTATGGTTAGGAAACTTAACCATCCTTGATTAACGAGCTAGTCTAATAGAGGCTTACTAGTGACATGGTGTTTTGTCTATGTATCCACACATGTATCAAGTTTACGGTTAAGACAATTCTAGCATGAATAATAACCATTTATCATGATATAAGGAAATATGAAATAACAACTTTATTATTGCCTCTAGGGCATATTTTCTTCAGTCTCCCACTTGCACTAGAGTCAATAGTCTAGTTCACATCGCCATGTGATTTAACACCAATAGTTTACATCTTTATGTGATCAATACCCATAGTTCACATCGCCATGTGACCAACACCCAAAGGGTTTACTAGAGTCAATAATCTAGTTCACATCGCTATGTGATTAATACCCAAAGAGTACTAAGGTGTGATCATGTTTTGCTTGTGAGAGAAGTTTAGTCAACGGGCCTGCCACATTCAGATCCGTATGTATTTTGCAAATTTTCTATCTCTACAATGCTATGCATGGAGCTACTCTAGATAATTGCTCCCACTTTTAATATGTATCCAGATCGAGACTCGGAGTCATCTGGATTAGTATCAAAGCTTGCATCGACGTAACTCTTCACGACGGACTCTTTATCTTTATCACCTCCATAACCGAGAAATATTTCCTTAGTCCTCTTAGGTAACTAAGGATAACTTTGACCGTTGACCAGTGATCCACTCCTGGTACCCCCTTGCCAAACTCATGGTAAGGTACACAATATGTCTGGTGCACAACATAACATAATTTGTAGAACCTATGGCTGAGGCATAGGGAATGACTTTCATTCTCTCTCTATATTATGTTGTGGTCAGGTTTTGAGTCTTACTCAACTTCACACCTTGTAACACAGGTAAGAACCCTTTCTTTGACTGATCCATTTTGAACTCCTTGAAAATCTCGTCAAGGTATGTGCTTTGTGAAAGTCCTATCAAGCGTCTTGATCTTTTTCTATAGATCTTGATGCTCAATATATAAGTAGCTTCACTGAGGTCTTTTATTGAAAAAATCTTATTCAAGTATCCTTTTATGCTATCCAGAGATTCTATATCATTCCCGATCAAAAATATGTCATCCACATATAATATCATAAATGCTATAGAGCTCTCACTCACTTTCTTGTAAATACATGCTTCTCTACAAGTCTATATAAAAACCATATGCTTTGATCACCTCATCAAAGCGTATATTCCAACTCCGAGATGCTTGCACTAGTCCATAAATGGATCGCTGGAGCTTGCACACTTTGTTAGCACCTTTAGGATCGACAAAACCTTCTGGTTGCATCATATACAACTCTTCTTTAAGATATCCATTAAGGAATGCAGTTTTGACATCCATTTGCCAGATTTCATAAAATGCTGCAATCGCTAACATGATTCAGCCAGACTTAAGCATCACTACGAGTGAGAAATCTCATCGTAGTCAACACCTTGAACTTGTCGAAAACATTTTTTGCGACAAGTCGAGCTCTGTAGATAGTAACACTATCATCAACGTCCATCTTCCTCTTGAAGATCCATTTATTCTCAATGGCTTGCCGATCATCGGGCAAGTCCACCAAAGTCCACACTTTGTTCTCATGCATGGATCATATCTCAGATTTCATGGCCTCAAGCCATTTATCGGAATCTGGGATCATCATCGCTTCTTCCTAGTTTGTAGGTTCATCATGGTCTAGTAACATGACTTCCAGAACAGATTACCATACCAGTCTGGTGCAGAACATGCTCTGCTTGACCTACGAGGTTCGGTAGTAACTTGATCTGAAGTTTCATGATCATTATCATTAGCTTCCTCTTTAGTTGGTGTAGGCATCACTGGAACTGATTTCTGTGATGAGTTACTTTCCAATTCGAGAGAAGGTACAATTACCTCATCAAGTTCTACTTTCATCCCACTCGCTTCTTTCGAGAGAAACTCCTTCTCTAGAAAGGATCCATTCTTAGCAACAAAAATCTTGCCTTCAGATCTGTGATAGAAGGTGTATCCAACAGTTTCTTTTGGGTATCCTATGAAGACGCACTTCTCCGATTTGGTTTCGAGCTTATCAATTTGAAACCTTTTCACATAATCATCGCAACCCCAAACTTAAAGAAACGACATCTTTGGTTTCTTGCCAAACCATAGTTCATACGGTGTCGTCCCGACGGATTTAGACGGTGCCCTATTTAACGTGAATGCAGCTGTCTCTAATGCGTAACCCCAAAACGATAGTGGTAAATCGGTAAGAGACATCATAGATCGCACCACTATCTAATAAAGTACGGTTATGACGTTCGGACACACCATTACGCTGTGGTGTTCCAGGTGGCGTGAGTTGTGAAACTATTCCACATTGTTTTAAATGAAGGCCAAACTCGTAACTCAAATATTTGCCTCCGCGATCAGATCATAGAAACTTTATTTTCTTGTTACGATGATTCTCTAGTTCAATCTAAAATTCTTTGATCTTTTTCAAATATTTCAGACTTGTATTTCATTAAGTAGATATAACCATATCTGCTCAAATCATCTGTGAAGGTCAGAAAATAACGATACCCACCACGAACCTCAACACTCATCGGACCACATACATCGGTATGTATTATTTCCAATAAGTTAGTGGCTCACTCTATTGTTCCGGAGAATGGAGTTTTAGTCATCTTGCCCATGAGGCATGGTTTGCAAGCATCAAATGATTCATAATCAAGTGATTCGAAAAGTCCATCTGCATGGAGTTTCTTCATGCGCTTTACACCAATATGATCTAAACGGCAGTGCCACAAATATGTTGCACTATCATTACCAACTTTGCATCTTTTGGCATCAATATTATGAATATGTGTATCACTATGATCGAGATTCAATAAACCATTTACACTGGGTGTATGACCATAGAAGGTTTTATTCATGTAAACAGAACAACAATTATTCTCTGACTTAAATGAATAACCGTATTTGCAATAAACATGATCCAATCATATTCATGATCAACACAAACACCAAATAACATTTATTTAGGTTCAACACTAATCCCGAATGTAGAGGGAGTGTGCGATGGTAATCTTATCAACCTTGGAATCACTTCCAACACACATCGTCACCTCGTCCTTAACTAGTCTTTGTTCATTTTGCAACTCCTGTTTTGAGTTACTAATCTTAGCAACTGAAACGATATCAAATACCCTGGGGTTACTATGAACACAAGTAAAGTACACAACAATAACATGTATATCAAATATACCTTTTGTAAGGGCATTTCCCTACTTTGTGTTTTGGATGATGATGACAACCCTGTGTTGGTCAAATCTTGTGCTAAGTGCTTCAGGTTCTCGGTGATTAGGTGTAACGCCCTCGATGCGGCTATATCTCCCACGTGTCGAAGCACGACTTAGAGGCATAACCGCATTGAATGCAATGTCGCAAGTGAGGTAATCTTCACACAACCCACGTAATACATAAGGGAAAGAGATACATATTTGGCTTACAATCGCCACTTCACACAATACATGAATAAAGCATTACATCATCCAGATACAATCAAGGTCCGACTACGGAACCAAAATAAAGATAAACCCCAAATGCGAAAAAGTCCCCGATCGTCCCAACCGGGCTCCACTACTGATCAACGGAAAACGAAACAACACTACGAACAAGGTCTTCATCAGGCTCCTACTTGAGCTCGGTTGCGTCACCTGCACGATATCATCGGCACCTGCAAACTGGTTTTGGAAGTATCTGTGAGTCACGGGGACTCAGCAATCTCACACCCTCGCGATCAAGACTATTTAAGCTTATAGGAAGGGTAAAGGTATGAGATGGAGCTGCAGCAAGCGACTAGCATATATGGTGGCTAACATACGCAAATGAGAGAGAGAAGAGAAGGCAAAAGCACGGTCGAGAATCTATGACCAAGTGATCCTAGAGCAACCTACGTCAAGCATAACTCCAACACCGTGTTCACTTCCCGCACTCCGCCGAGAAGAGACCATCACGGTTACACACGCGGTTGATGCATTTTCATTAAGTTAAGTTTCAGGTTCTCTACAACCGGACATTAACAAATTCC
The DNA here is from genome assembly GCF_002162155.2 of Triticum dicoccoides. NCBI lineage: Eukaryota > Viridiplantae > Streptophyta > Magnoliopsida > Poales > Poaceae > Triticum > Triticum dicoccoides. The sequence continues at coordinate 124,065,720 of NC_041388.1, read as the reverse complement.
CATCTGCCCATAACCGCGGGCACGGCTTTCGAAAGTTCAAATCCCTGTAGGGGTGTCCCAACTTAGCCCATCACAAGCTCTCACGGTCAACGAAGGATATTCCTTCTCCCAAGACAATCCGATCAGACTCGGAATCCCGGTTACAAGACATTTTGACAATGGTAAAACAAGACCAGCAAAGCCACCCAGATGTGCCGACAAATCCCGATAGGAGCTGCACATATCTCGTTCTTAGGGCATACCAGATGAGACTAGCTACGAGTAAAACCAGCCCTCAAGTTTCCCCGAGGTGGCCCCGCAGGCAGCTCAGTTCAGACCAACACTTAGAGAAGCACTGGCCCCGGGGG
>NC_041388.1:124052974-124065127 GCF_002162155.2 Triticum dicoccoides | reverse complement strand
GGGGGGGGTTAAAATAAAGATGACCCTTGGGCAGGCCTACCCAAGGGAAAGAAAAGGCTAGGTGGCGAATGGTAAAACCAATGTTGGGCCTTGCTGGAGGAGTTTTATTCAAGGCTAACTGTCAAGGGGTTCCCATTATAACCCAACCGTGTAAGGAACGCAAAATCCGGGAACATAACACCGATATGACGGAAACTAGGGCGGCAAGAGTGGAACAAAACACCAGGCATAAGGCCGAGTCTTCCACCCTTTACCAAGTATATAGATGCATTAAGTAAATAAGATATATTGTGATATCCCAACAAAATATCCATGTTCCAACAAGGAACAAACTCCAATCTTCACCTGCAACTAACAACGCTATAAGAGGGGCTGAGCAAAGCGGTAACATAGCCAAACAACGGTTTGCTAGGACAAGGTGGTTAGAGGCTTGGCTTAACAATATGGGAGACATGATAAGCAAGTGGTAGGTATCGCAGCATAGGCATAGCAAAAGAGCGAGCATCTAGCAAGCAAAGATAGAAGTGATTTCGAGGGTATGGTCATCTTGCCTGCAAAGATCTCCGAGAAGACGAAAGCTTGATCCTCGTAAGCGTACTCAATGGGCTCCTCGATCACGTACTCATCTCCCGGCTCTACCCAAGCAAGAACAACAAGCAAAAGGAACACAATCAACCACGTGCAATGCTCAAACAACATGATGCAAACATGGTATGATATGCGGGATGCGATATGTGATGCATATGCAAGATTTGGAAAGGAAAGATTGAACCTGGCCTCAACTTGGAAACCCAAGAGTGCCACTGGAAAGAGGAGTTGATTTCGGTCAAAATCGATATAAAGATCACCAGAAACGGATGCACGGTTTGGAAATGGCGAGCAAAACAAATATGGCACCAGTCTGCGATAAACAACACGAGACCAACTAAATGCATCAAGATAAATAAGCTACAGCACTCTAACATAGCAACAACATACATGGCAGGGATCCACTCAAGATGCTTGACAACAGATGAACACTGCGCTACGGCTAAATCACTCATTAACAGGTTCAAACAAGCATGGCAAAAGTGCAAAAGATAACAGGTTACAGACTTAGTGAAATAATTAACAAGTCTGGAATTTAACAGCCGAAAGCAATGTTTAGAGCACGATAACTACATGCTACAGGAACATATCATGGCAAAGCAAGGCATGGCATGAAGCTACTCAAAGCATACAACAAAAGTCCCTTAGTGACCATGAGCCAAAAGGGATCAGAAAATACAATTGCAAGCATGTGAACATAGCAATTAGCGAAAACAGATTCAGACTTAGTGAAAAACTGGAGCATGCAAAATAGATATCAAGTAGGCATGTTTACGAGCTCGATGCACTCACTACAAAGCATTGCATGATAATCTAAGCATACACCCAACAAGTAGACATGGCATGGAAGCTAGACATGGCAAGAACAACATCATAGCATGCATGGATCAACAACAACAAGCTTGGCAAAATTGCTAAACATGTTAACAATCTGCCAGGAACATTTTATAGCAAAAGTAGAGCTCAATTGACTCAAGCTAGGGTGCTCCATAAATGCAAACAAAGACATGGATGGATAGAGCACCACAATATCTACAAAACATCCTTACTGATCATGCTCAAAAGAGGCACGGATCACTAGGAAACAACATGAATACATGGCATAAAAATAATAACAGGACAAGGACTTAGAATATTTCTAAGTCCCTGAAATCAGCAACATTAAGTAAGCTACTTTGCATGCTTGTGCTAGTCACCACAAAGATCACAAAAATACATGGCATATACCCCTGTAAAGATCGCATGGCATACTTCAAAACACATGTAGAGCTCAGGATCATTGCATGCACACATTAAACATGGCAAAAATGACAAAAGTGCATTTGCTGAAACAGATCTGAAACTATCATCACATAGCCCTCTTCCAACAACATTTTGAGCATCAAGATGAGCTCAAATGAAAATGATGCAATGAGATGAAATGAAGTACTCGATGAGACGAACATTTTGATATGCTACACGCGCGAATCAGAGCGACGTTGATGAAGTTATGACATGATGAAAAATGCAAAATAATACTGGGATCTGGGGACTTAGAGATATCTCGACCTCTCGGGGAAAGTCAACCCGGGACGGAGACGTGCGGGACGGAGACGTGCGGGACGGAGGGATCCGGATCTGGACAGAGGCGTTTGGATCGGGGGAGTGGTGGATCTCGTCCCACTCTCTCCGAATCCGGCCGGAGTAACTCTGGCGATCGCCGGAACGGCAGATCCGATCGTGAGGCGCCGGGGGCGATCGTGGAGGAGGTCGGGGAAGCACCTGGCGGCGGCGGGCCGAGCTTGAGCTTGAGCACGGGGCGCGGGGCACTCGCCGGCGGCCATGGCAGGGCGCGCACGGGAGTCATCGGGAGGCGGCGGGTGCAGGAGGAGCATGGCGTGGTGGCGCTTGCGCCGGCGGGGCCGAGTGAAGGAGGCGGCGCGGGCGTCTTCCGGTGGTAGGCGGCGGTGTCCGGCGCAGCTACGGCGACCGGAAGCAGAGAAGACGATGGGCGGCGCGGCGCGGGGTCCGGCGGGCGCGGGCGATCCGGGCCGCGCGGGCCGGCGGCGGAGCTGAGGAGAGAGAGAGAGCGGCGCTGGTGAGGTGGCATCGCGGGATTGATCCGGTGCGGCGGCGCGGACACGTTCGGGCGCGGGGCGGCGAGGAGGAAGCGGCGAACAATGGCGGCGACCGGAGCGCGTCGGGAGACGATGGTGAGGGCCGTCGGAGAAGGCGGCGCTCCCTGGCGCGGTCGCTGGCGAGGGCAGCCGCGGTGGCACGGCGACCGGAGCGGAAGAAGACAAGGCGGCTCAAGGCGGCAGACGCGGGATCGGGCGGCGACGGAGATGGGCCCCGCGGGCTCGCCCCGGGCCTGGGCGGGCCGCGCGGCTGGGTGGCGCGGGGAGGACAGGGGCGGTGCCAAGTGGCGCCGCGGGAGTGGTGGAGGGCGCCGGCGGCGCTGAGGTGGCGTCGTCTGATTCGTCAGAGTGAGGTGGAGGGCGCGGTGGACATGTCCGGCGCGGAGAAGAAATGTCTGGCGGCGCGCGGAGGAGGAGGTTAGGGTTTTATCTGCACGAAAATTCAGGGAGAGCCACATATATAGGTAGAGGGAGCTAGGAGAGTCCAAATGAGGTGCGGTTTTCGGCCACACGATCGTGATCAAACGGCCTAGATGATGGAGGAGGTTTAGGTGGGTTTTTGGCCACTTTGGAGGGGTGTTGGGCTGCAACACACACGAGGCCTTTTCGGTTCCTCGGTTAACCGTTGGAGTATCAAACGAAGTCCAAATGGTACGAAACTTGACAGGTGGTCTATTGGTAGTAAACCAAGGCCGCATGACAAGTCTCGGTCCAATCCGAAAATGTTTAACACCTGCACACGAAAAGAGGTAGAAAGGGACACCGGGTGACATAGGAGCGCCGGATTGCAAAATGGACAACGGGGAAATGCTTGGATGCAAGAGACGAACATATATGCAAATGCGATGCACATGATGACATGATATGAGATGCATGACACACAAGAAAATGACAAGGCAACAACAGCGACTAACTGGGGGACACCTGGCACATCGGTCTCGGGGCATTACAATACTCCACCACTACGAGAGGATCTCATCCCGAGATCTAGAATGGCACCGGAGGGAAAAACGGAAGAGAAAGAGAAGAGGTAAAACTAAGTTGCTTCTTTGACAAACGAGTGAAACCAAAAAACCTTGAAAAAGGTTAAGCCAATTGAAAGAAAGAAAGCAACGATGTTGAATGAAGTTGAAAGCACTCCGTTAAGAAAGGGGAATAAGAAAGAACCGATTCGGGTAGCACTCCGGTTGAAAAAAAAAGATGAAAGACTTGATAAGATGAAAGAACTTGAGCAGAGGACACAACACTCCGGTTAAATGGATAAACCAAGAAAAGAACACGATCCTGACGAAAACAAGAAGATGGGTTGAAGAGAGCAACATCACAATGACTCCGGAACAAAAGTAAGAATGGAATGGAATGAACGAAGGGAAACACGATCTTGAGAGAGCACACTTACAACAAATGCTAGAACAGAGTTGTTGGACAACCAACAACGAAAATAATAATCTTGATATGGTCTTATGGAATACATCTCAAATTATGAGGTGACAACCTGCCACTCACGGGAAGAAGAATTGGATTGATATGAACAAGGAGACGAGAAACTTATTTCACCGGGAGGATAAAAGAAGAACTTGGGTCATTTGTAAACACCATAAATAGCAACAATCCCTAGGGAAAGCTTTAGGTGAAATATAACCCAAGACAGCTCCAACGAGGAGATTGATGGAATTAAAATATCTCATTCTTGACAACATGTGAATCATGCAACACGAAGGAAAATTATCAAGAATGACATAACACCACCTCAAAGATAAGGTAAAAAGAATTGCACTTAGAAATGCAAGATGAAGAATACTTGAGCTCCTTTGAAAAGAATCTCGATGAACACCCCGAGAAGGAATTAAATCCTTACTAAACCACCATGTGGAACCTCCATGAAGAACTCCGGTAACAAAAGAATGATAAAAGAATTTAAAGAGAAGTAGAAAACACAAGGTGAAGCCTTGTAATGATTTAGATGAATCTCCGTGGTTATATAATTGCGAGGGCTAGGAACTCCGGAAAAGAAAAGATAAAGCATCTCGAACCGAAAATGTGATGTGATGAACCACTCCGAAAAGCCGGAATTAGATCACTTGGATGAAACAATAGTAAGAATTACGTTATGCGTATCCTTCACCAATTTAATTGATGACAAACAACGGATTTGGCATACTACTTATTATCGTAGAAAGGATGAAGATAGATATGGCGCAAGCTTGGGAAGGTCTTCAACGACCCACCGGTAGAATTTGGAAGGCATGAATGAATAAATTGGTATGGTCAACGAAGGAAGAAGAATCTTGGACTAACCACCGTAAGAATTGAAATGACCGAAGAAAAGATAAAGGAACTCCGGGAAAAATTATGAAATGAATGAGGATAGTTGAGAGAAATTTAGATACAAGTGAACGAAGAGAACCCGAATTGATTAGAGGATATTTGCACGATACACCGGTAAGATCTAGAGAAAAAGCGCTGAAAGCTGAGAATGAATAAATCTGAGAAGATGGCCTCCAGAGAATCAAACTGAAAAGACTCCTTCCTTGCTCCAGATGGGTGAAAATAATTCTCACAATCGAAAACAATTATGAGAGGATGGCAACAAGCTTGAACCACGAGTCTTGAGTGAACGGGTAAGATTTGGAGAAAAAAAATTCTTCTTCGGTCTTCAAATGTTGAGAATGACGACGAGAAACACCACTATGAATTGTTGAGATACTCCGGGATGACGAATAGAAAAGGTTGAGCCAATGATGAAAGAATTTGAAAGATCTTGGAGAAAAGGCATTTGATTGATGGTAACTCATTCTTACGTCAAACTTGGAAAAGAATTTGAGAATAACTCCGAGAAAATTAGAAGAGTCAGGTAAGATCCTGGGAAAAGACCTGTGGGTTAGGGCCCACTCAAAAGATACACCGTTGAAATGATTACTTGAAAAGGAGAATGCATCGGTTGAATTAAATGGTTTGAGTAAGATAACATTCTCGAAAGATCTTGAATGAATGAGAATAAACACTAGCATCTACTGAGATCTCTTCAGTACTCCGAAACAAATGAATAGCGAGAGGTGAATGATTAAGAATTGCACCGGCATGAGAAGGTATTTGAAATGAGGAAATAATATGATCAACAAAGCTTGAATTGGTTCCACCGGAAAAGAAAATGAGTGAAGAGTGACGAAATTGAAACTCCGTTAGAATCTTCCTGAGAATCACCGGATAAAACATTGATTGAAAAGAAAGAAGAGACTTCACATCCCTAAAATGGATAATGAATTAAGAAATCCGAGTCCTTGAAGGGAAAAGGGTGGGAGGGTGGGAAAACAAAGGCAACTTGGGACGGATGAAAACAAATAATGTTGAGCAGACTTTGAGTTGATCTTGCGGATGTTGAAATGATCGGATCCACTTGAAGAGAAACACATCGGTTGAAAAGGATTGGCATGACGATCTCGATTGTCATGAAGGATTAGTATTCACATAGAAATATGAGAACACCACTTAGGAAAAGTATGGAATCAACATTTGACTCTGAAGCAACTCGAATACCACAATTCAAAACAAAACAAAGGATTGGCTTGCAGAATAAAGCCGGAACAAACATATGATAGAGATTTCGTCCGAAGTTTTCGTGGTGGGGCCTACACGGGCTCGATCATACAACACCATCATGTACAAGGCAGTGCACATGACAAGCGGGTGGCGGCGGCGGCGGTTGGGCCCCTCGGGCCCGATCCGGGCCGCGCAGGCCGGCGGCGGGGCTGAGGAGAGAGAGAGAGCGGCACTTGTGAGGTGGCATCGCGGGATTGGTCCGGCGCGGTGGCGCGGTCATGTCTGGGTGCGGGGCAACGAGGAGGAAGCGGCGGACGAGGGCGGCGACCGGAGCGCGTCGGGTGGCGATGGTGAGGGCCGTCGGAGGAGGCGGCGCGGCGACCGGAGCAGAAGAAGACAAGGCGGCACGGGGCAGCAGACGCGAGATCGGGCGGCGGCAGAGATGGGCCCCGTGGGCTCGCCCCGGGCCTGGGCGGGCCGCGCGGCTGGGAGGCGCGGGGAGGACAGGGGCGGTGCCAAGTGGCGCCGCGGGAGTGGTGGAGGGCGCCGGCGGCGCTGAGGTGGCGTCGTCTGATTCATCGGAGTGAGGTGGAGGGCGTGGTGGACATGTCCGGCGCGGAGAAGAAATGTCCGGCGGCGCGCGGAGGAGGAGGTTAGGGTTTTATCTGCGCGAAAATTCGGGGAGAGCCACATATATATAGGTAGAGGGAGCTAGGAGAGTCCAAATGAGGTGCGGTTTTCGGCCACGCGATCATGATTGAACGGCCTAGCTGATGGAGGAGGTTTAGATGGGTTTTGGGCCACATTGGAGGGGTGTTGGGCTGCAACACACACGAGGCCTTTTCGGTTCCTCGGTTAACCGTTGGAGTATCAGACAAAGTCCAAATGGTACGGAACTTGACAGGCGGTCTACCGGTAGTAAACCAAGGCCGCATGACAAGTCTCGGTCCAATCTGAAAATGTTTAACACCTGCACACGAAAAGAGGTAGAAAGGGATACCGGGTGACATAGGAGCGCCGGCAAAACGGACAACGGGGAAAATGCTCGGATGCAAGAGACGAACATATATGCAAATGCGATGCACATGATGATATGATATGAGATGCATGACTCGCAAGAAAATGACAAGGCAACAATAGTGACTAACTGGAGGACACCTGGCACATCGGTCTCGGGGCGTTACATTAGGCTTACATCGGTTAGCTATTCTCTCCAAGGAAAAGATCGAAGACGGAGTTTTCCTATGTGTTTATCTCTTTGGTCGTAGGGAACCCGTACTATTAAGAGGGAGTCCACATTGGAAGGAGTTGGGGGAATCATTGCACGTACACTTCTGCCACATCCTCCTTTGCCTTCCTTGTTTTGTGTGAGAGAGAGCTCCCCTTCTGTTTCAACTGTTTGCTATGTTCTCCCAGCGGTTGTACCGCTCGAACCACTGGCCCTTGGCACTAACCCAACCACCACCCGAGGGGTGATACCCTAGGGTTGAACAACCCAGTCATGACCAAGCGGTTGTACCGCTGCTCCCGGGTGGTGGTACCACCACCGTGCTTAAAATTGACTGCAGTGTGTCACTGGCGGTTGTACCGGCCAAGTACCGCTCAACAACCGGTCTGGTTTCTGTTTTGATGTGGTACTTGGGCGGTGGTGGCCCGGTTGGTCCGGTTGTGCCCCGCACACCGGTACCACCGGTGCCCTAATGTAGGATCAAACGTATGTCTAGAGGGGGGTGATTAGACTACTTGTACAAATAAAAATCTAGCCTTTTCCCAATTTTAATTCTTGGCAAATTTTAGCAACTTAGCACAAGTCAAGCAATCAACGTACACATGCAATTCTAAGAGTATAGCAGCGGAAAGTAAAACAATTTATATGAAGGTAAAGGGAGGAGTTTGGAGTGTGCAAACGCAATTCGAGACACGGAGATTTTTGGCGTGGTTCTGATAGGTGGTGCTATCGTACATCCACGTTGATGGAGACTTCAACCCACGAAGGGTAACGGTTGCGCGAGTCCACGGAGGGCTCCACCCACGAAGGGTCCACGAAGAAGCAACCTTGTCTATCCCACCATGACTGTCGCCCACGAAGGACTTGCCTCACTCGGGTAGATCTTCATGAAGTAAGCGATCTCCTTGCCCTTACAAACTCCTTGGTTCAACTCCACAATCTTGACGAAGGCTCCCAAGTGACACCTAACCAATCAGGAGACACCACTCTCCAAGAGTGTAACACCCTCGATGCGGCTATATCTCCCACGTGTCGAAGCACGACTTAGAGGCATAACCACATTGAAAGCAATGTCGCAAGTGAGGTAATCTTCACACAACCCATGTAATACATAAGGTAAAGAGATACATAGTTGGCTTACAATCGCCACTTCACACAATACATGAATAAAGCATTACATCAACCAGATACAATCAAGGTCCAACTACGGAACCAAAATAAAAGAAGACTACCCCAAATGCTACACAGATCCCCGATCGACCCCAACTGGGCTCCACTACTGATCAACTAGAACGAAACAACACAAAGGACAAGATCTTCATCGAGCTCCTCCTTGAGCTTGGTTGCGTCACCTGCTCGGTAACATCGGCACCTGCAAACTGGTTTTGGAAGTATCTATGAGTCACGGGGACTCAGCAATCTCACACCCTCGCGATCAAGACTATTTAAGCTTATAGGTAAGGTAAAAGGTATGATGTGGAGCTGCAGCAAGCGACTAGCATATATGGTGGTTAACATACGCAAATGAGAGCGAGAAGAGAAGGCAAAGTACGGTCGAGAATCTATGATCAAGAAGTGATCCTAGAACAACCTACGTCAAGCATAACTCTAACACCGTGTTCACTTCCCGGACACCGCCGAGAAGAGACCATCACGGTTACACACGCGGTTGATGTATTTTAATTAAGGTCAATTTCAGGTTTTCTACAACCGGATATCTACAAATTCCCATCTGCCCATAACCGCAAGCACGGCTTTCGAAAGTTCAAATCCCTGCAGGGGTGTCCCAACTTAGCCCATCACAAGCTCTCACGGTCAATGAAGGATATTCCTTCTCCCAAGACAATCCGATCAGACTCGGCATCCAGGTTACAAGACATCCTCGACAATGGTAAAACAAGTCCAGCAAGACCGCCCGATGCACCGACATCCTGATGGGAGCTGCACATATCTCGTTCTCAGGGCAACACCGGATGAACACTACGTACAGCTAAAACCAGCCCTCAAGTTTCCCCGAGGTGGCGCCGCAAGTGGCTCTGTTTCTGACCAACACTTAGACAAGCACTGGCCGGGGGGGGGGGGTTAAAATAAAGATGACCCTTGGGCTGGCCTAACCCAAGGGAAAAAAAGGCTAGGTGGCGAATGGTAAAACCAAGGTTGGGCCTTGCTGGAGAAGTTTTATTCAAAGCGAGCTGTCAAGGGGTTCCCATTATAACCCAACCGTGTAAGGAACGCAAAATCCGGGAACATAATACCGATATGATGGAAACTAGGGCGGCAAGAGTGGAACAAAACACCAGGCATAAGGCCGAGCCTTCCACCCTTTACCAAGTATATAGATGCATTAAATAAATAAGAGGTATTGTGATATCCCAACAAGTAAAAATGTTCCAACAAGGAACAACATCTCCATGTTCCAACAAGGAACAACATCTCCATGTTCCAACAAGGAACAAACTTCAATCTTCACCTTCAACTAACAACGCTATAAGAGGGGCTGAGCAAAGCGGTAACATAGCCAAACAAGGTTTGCTAGGACAAGGTGGGTTAGAGGCTTGGTTTAACAATATGGGAGGCATGATAAGCAAGTGGTAGGTATCACAGCATAGGCATAGCAAAAGAGCGAGCAACTAGCAAGCAAAGATAGAAGTGATTTCGAGGTTATGGTCATCTTGCCTGAAATCCTGCAAGGAAGAAGAACGAGTCCATGAAGAAGACAAACGGACGTAGTCGAACGGGTCCTCACAAACGCGACGTTATCGGAACCAACCCGAAGAAGCAACACCGGAAAGAAGCACACAACATAGTAAACAACCAACACACGAACATGGTATGATATGCGAGATGCGGTATGTGATGCATATGCATGATTTGCAAAGGAATGATTGAACCCGGCATTAACTTGGAAATCCAAGAGTGCCACTGGAAAGGTGAGGTGATTTCAGTTGAAATCGATATAAAGATCACCGGAATCGGATGCACGGTTTGGAAATGGCAAGCAAAACAAATATGGCACCAGTCTGCGATAATCAGCAAGTAGCCTTCTAAATGCATCAAGATAACTATTTTACAGCACTCAAACGTGACGACAAAATACATGGTAGGGATCCACTCAAGATGCTTGAAAAAATATGAACACTGAGCTATGGCTAATTCACTCATTAACAGGTTCAAACAAGCATGGCAAAAGAGCAAATGATAACAGGTTTCAGACTTAGTGAAATTAACACAAGTCTGAAATTTATCACCAGGAAGCACAATTTAGAGCATGAAAACTACATGCTACAGGAACATATCATGGCATGGCAAGGCATGGCATGAAGCTACTCAAAGCACTTAACAAAAGTCCCTTAGTGACCTTGAGCCCAAAGTGATCAGAAAATACAATTGCAAGCATGTGAACATGGCAAAAACATAAATAGATTCAGACTTAGGGAAAAAACTGGAGCATGGCAAAACAGTTAACGAGTAGGCATGTTTACGAGCTCGATGCACGCACTACAGAGCATGGCATGACAAAATAAGCATACACCCATGAAGAATAGATAGCATAGAAGATAGACATGGCAAGAACAACAACATAGCATGCACGGATCAATAGCAACATCCTCGGCAAAATCGCTAAACATGTCAACGATCTGCCAGGATTCACTTTATAGCAAAAGTAGAGCTCGATTGACTCAAGCTAGGTTGCTCCATAATTGAAAACAAAGACATGGATGGATAGAGCACCACAAATATAACAAAACATCCTTACTGATCATCCTCAAACGAGGCACAGATCACTAGGAAACAACATGAACATATGGCATAGCAACAAAATCAGGATAAGGACTTAGTGAAATTCTAAGTCCCTGAAATCAGCATTACCGATTACGCTACTTTGCAAGCTTGTGCTAGTCACCACAAATTTCACATTAATACATGGCAAGCACCTCTATAAAGATGGCGTGGCATCTAACAAAACACATGTAGAGCTCAGGGTCATATCATGCACACATTAAACATGGCAAAAATGACAAAATGCCATTTGCTAAAACAGATCGGACAAATTCATCACATAGCCCTCTTCCAACAGCATTTCGGGCACCAAGATGAGCTCAAATGAAAATGATGCAATGCGATGAAATGATGTACTCGTCAAGACGAACATTTTGATATGGTACACGCTCAAAACGGAGCCACGGATGCTGAGTTATGACATGTCAAAGTATGCCTAAAAACATAGCAGATCTGGGGACTTAGAGAAATTTTACCCCGCGGGAAAAGTCAACGGGACAAAGACGACCAAGGACGAGGGGATCCAGGACGGCGGGGAGGCATTTGGTTGGAGGGATGGGTGGATCTGGTCCGTCTTCTCCGGATCCGGTGACGGGGTGGACTCCGGCGAGCTTCCGGCGAGGCGTGGATGCCGAGGAGAGGCGGGAACGACGGAGGCGAGGCCGGAGAAGCGAGGCGGAGCCGCGGCAGAGACGAGCGGCGGCCGACGAGGTCCGGTGGACGAGGCGGCTGCTGACGGCGCGTTCCGGCGAGGCAGGCGGGAAGGCGTTCCAGCTCGGGCGCTCACTCCGGCGAGGAAGAAGTGCGGCGGCCCGGCGAGCGGGAGGAGTGGCGGCGCGCCGGAGAGGCGGCGTCGGCCGGTCGGACGTGCGGCGGCCTTGAGCGCGGGGATCTCGGACG
>NC_041388.1:123983468-124052877 GCF_002162155.2 Triticum dicoccoides | reverse complement strand
GTTGGGCCCCGCGGGCCCGATCCGGGCCGCGCGGTCTGGCGGCGGGGCGCGGTGGAAACGGCGGCGGCGAGGACAAGTGGCGAGCCGCGATTAGAGGTGGGAGGCGGAGGTGATGACGTGGCGAGCCGCGATTGGTTGGAGCGACGTGGCGGCACGGCGGACACGTCCAGCGGCGGGACGGACATGTCCGGTGGCGCGAGGAGGAAGAATTTAGGGTTTCGTCCGTGAATTTTCGGGGGAGGCCACATATTTATAGGTAGAGGGAGCTAGGAGAGTCCAAATGAGGTGCCATTTTTGGCCACGCGATCGTGATCGAACGACCGAGATGATGGAGAGGTCTTAGGTGGGTTTTTGGCCACTTTGGAGGGGTGTTGGGCTGCAACACACACGAGGCCTTTTCGGTCCCTCGGTTAACCGTTGGAGTATCAAACGAAGTCCAAATGGCACGGAACTTGAAAGGCGGTCTACGGTAGTAAACCAAGGCCACATGACAAGTCTCAGTCCAATCCGAAAACGTTTAACACCCGCACACGAAAAGAGGTAGAAAGGGACACCGGATGACATAGGAGCGCCGGATTGCAAAACGGACAACGAGGAAAATGCTCGGATGCATGACACGGACATGTATGCAAATGAAATGCACATGATGACGTGATATGCAATGCATGACACGCAAGCAATGACAATGCAACAATAGTGAAGAACTGGAGGACACCTGGCACATCGGTCTCGGGGCGTTACAACACTCCACCACTACAAGAGGATCTCGTCCCGAGATCTAAAATGGCACCGGAGGGAAAAACGGAGGAGGAAGAGGAGCGAGGTACAACTAAGTTGCTTCTTTGACAAACGAGTGAAACCAAAGAACCTTGAAAAAGTTAAGTCATTTCGAGAAAAAAATACAACGGAGAAGAACAACGTTGAAAGCACTCCGTTAAGAAAGAGGAACAAGGAAGAACAAATTCGAACAACACTCCGGTTGAGAAGGGATGCAAGACTTTATAAGATGAAAAGAACTAGAAGACAAGACACAACACTACGGTTAGTTGAAAAAGCACAGGAAAGAACACGATCCTGACAAAAAACAGAAGACGGATGAAGAGATCAACATCACAATGCCTCCAGAACACAAGTAAGAATGGAATGAACGAAGGGTAAAAACCAAGAGCACACTTACAACAAATGCTAGAACGGAGTTGTTGGAAAACCAACAATGAAAAGAATAAGATTGATATGGTCTTATGGAATACATCTCAAATTATGAGGTGACAACCTGCCACTCACGGGAAAAAGAATTGGATTGATAAGAACAAGTAGACGAGAAGCTATCTCACCGGGAGGATAAATGAAGAACTTGGATCATTGATAAACACCATAAGAGCGACAATCCTTAAAGGAAAGTTTTAGGTGAAATATAGCCCAAGATAACTCCAATGACGAGATCGATGGATTTAATATATCTCATTCTTAACAACATGTGAATCATGAAACATGACCTCAAATTATCAAGAATGACATAATACCACCTCCAATGATACGATAGAAAGAATTGCACTCCGGATTGCACAATGAAGAAAACTTGAGCTCCTCTGAAAAGAATCTAGATGAACACTTCGAGAAGGAATTAAATCATTGATGAACCAACATGTATAACCTCCGTGAAGAAACTCTGGTAATCAAAAGGATGACCAAACGAAAAGAAGGATGAAAAGAATAAGATTGAAGCCTTGCAAAGATTAGATGGATCTCCATGACGAGAAAATTGAGAGAGCTTGGAACTCCGGGAAAGAAAGATGAATCAAGTGACACCGAGAATTTGATGAGTCTCCGGAATAAAGAATTAATCACTTGGATGAAGCAAGAATAAGAATTAAGTTATGCGTACCCTTCACCAATTTAATTGATGAGAAGCAACAGATTTGGCATACTACTTATCCTCGTAGAAAGATTAAGATAGATATGGCACAAACTTGAGAAAGGTCTTCAACGAACCACCGGTAGGATTGGCAAGAACGAATGAATCGATACAATAACAAAGGAAGAGAAATCTTGAATGAGCCACCGGTAAGAATTAAAATGAACGAAGAGAAGATAAAGAAACACTGGGAAGAATTAGCAAATGAAAGAAGATGCTTGAGAGAATTTATATATGAGAGAACGAAGAGATTATGCACTGATTAGAGGATATTTGATCGATGCACCGGTAAAATTAGAAGGATGAGAGCTGAAAGCTAAAATGAATAATCCCGAAATGATGGCCTTCGGAGAATCAAACTGAAAATAATCTGAATTACTCCGGATGGGTGAAAAGAAATTCTTACAACTGAAAAAATTATGAGAGGAAGGCATTAAGCTAGAACCACGAAACTTGAAGAGAATGGAGCAAAATATGGAGGACAAATTCTTCTTCAGTCTTCAAAATCTGAGAATGACGATGAGAAACACCACCATGAATTGTTGAGGCACTCCAGAATGAATATTAGAAAGGTTGAACCAATGATGAAAAGAAATTGAGAGATCTTGGAGAAACACATCTGACTGAAGAAAATTCATTCTTACGTCAAACTTCGAAATGAATTTTTAGAATAGCTCCGGTATAATTAGAAGAGTCAGGTAAGATCCGGGAATACCTGTGGGTTAGGGCCCACTCAAAAGAAACACCGTAGAATGATTTTGAAGAGAGATTGCACCGGTTGATTTAAATGGCTTGAATGAGATAACAATCTTGAAATATGTTGAATGGATCTTGAATGAGAAGATGAGCCTTCTGAGATATCTTTAGCACTCCGGAATAATTGAATAGCGAGAAATGGATGATTAAGAGGTGCACCGGCATGAAAAGGCATAGAAATGAGGAAAAAGATATGATCAACAAAGCTTGAATTGGTTCCACCGGAGATGGAAAGAATGAAGAATGATGAACTAGTAGAACATCTTCATGAGAACCACCGGGTAAGAATATTGACGGAAAAGAATGGAGAGACTTCATATCCATAAGATGGGTACTCGATAAAGAAATCCGAGTCCTTGAAGAAACAAGGGTGGGAGGGTGGGGAAACAAAGGAAACTTGAAGACGGATGAAGCAAACACCGTAGAGAAAAACTGATAATTGATCTTGTTAATGTTGACAAGATTGGATCCATTTGAAGAGGAGCACACCGGTTGAAAAGGATTGGCAAGACAATTTCGATGATAAAAAAGGACTAGTATTCCCATAGGAATATGAGAACACCCCTTAGACAAGGGATGGAATCAACATTTGACTTCGAAGCAACTCGAATACCACAACTCAAAACAAAACAAAGGATTGGCTTGTAGAATAAGCCGGAACAAACATATGATAGAGATTTCGTCCAAAGTTTTCGTGGTGGGGCCTACACGGGCTTGATCATACAACACCATCATGTACAAGGCAGTGCACATGACATACGAAGCGTCCCCGAGTCGGCATAGCCAAGGACTCTTTAAGACACAACGAGACCACTGTAAAACCAACCGTGAATAGGCGGACCACTAGACGTAGAACCCAAATTTCATATCATACATCTGTCGGAAAGATATCCTAAGAGCTACTTGAATTCCCACTTATAAAACTCCCGAAATTTTTCTAGTTATGCAATCGGGTGTTGGGGATACAGGGGAAGCATAATATCTCACCCAAAACTAGCAAATCCTACATCTAGCTGTATCCATCCTTCAACACATAACCAAAAAAACTTCGGAAATCATCTACCTCAACCTTCGAAAAGCATACGTTATACGAGTTATGGCAATACTCCCGAACTCTCGCCCCAGTACTGGGTGGCGTCGAGGTTATCTCACCAACAACTGCATAAAAGAGATTTTTTATGTCGGCGAAACTAAACTCAGGTATTCCAGAACTGCAACGATAAAATTGTGACGACAACACCTCGGAGCTCAACTCCCCGGGACACTGCCACAACCCCTAAATGTCAGGAGGCACCAAGAACAATGTTCTCGTCACAAAACCATCGGAACGATTCCAAGATACCCGCGTGATCCTAAAAAAAATTTAGTGAAATTTTTAGAAGAGAAGAGTCAAAACTCTACGTCAGGATGTCTCACCAGAGCGACGAAGGGACTGAGGAGTAAAAAGAATTCCTAACTCTCCGATATATATAATCCTAAATGACTCAAAACATTTTTCTAGACTCAACAACGCCAGCAATTCGATCAAGCAGGGGGCTCCTAAGTCGGGGAAGGCTCTGATACCAACTTGTAATGCCCTCGATGCGGCTATATCTCCCACGTGTCGAAGCATGACTTAGAGGTATAACCGCATTGAAAGCAATGTCGCAAGTGAGGTAATCTTCACACAACCCATGTAATACATAAGGGAAAGAGATACATAGTTGGCTTACAATCGCCACTTCACACAATACATGAATAAAGCATTACATCAACCAGATACAATCAAGGTCCGACTAAGGAACCAAAATAAAAGAAGACTACCCCAAATGCTACACAGATCCCCGATCGACCCCAACTGGGCTCCACTACTGATCAACTAGAACGAAACAACACAAAGGACAAGATCTTCATCGAGCTCCTCCTTGAGCTTGGTTGCGTCACCCGCTCGGTAACATCGGCACCTGCAAATTGGTTTTGGAAGTATCTATGAGTCACGGGGACTCAGCAATGTCACACCCTCGCGATCAAGACTATTTAAGCTTATAGGTAAGGTAAAAGTTATGATGTGGAGCTGCAGCAAGCGACTAGCATATATGGTGGCTAACATACGCAAATGAGAGCGAGAAGAGAAGGCAAAGCACGGTCGAGAATCTATGATCAAGAAGTGATCCTAGAACAACCTACGTCAAGCATAACTCCAACACCGTGTTCACTTCCCGGACACCGCCGAGAAGAGACCATCACGGTTACACACGCGGTTGATGTATTTTAATTAAGGTCAACTTCAGGTTTTCTACAACCGGATATCTACAAATTCCCATCTGCCCATAACCGTGGGCATGGCTTTCGAAAGTTCAAATCCCTGTAGGGGTGTCCCAACTTAGCCCATCACAAGCTCTCACGGTCAATGAAGGATATTCCTTCTCCCAAGACAATCCGATTAGACTCGGCATCCAGGTTACAAGACATCCTCGACAATGCTAAAACAATTCCAGCAAGACCGCCCGATGCGCCGACATCCTGATGGGAGCTGCACATATCTCATTCTCAGGGCAACACCGGATGAACACTACGTACAGCTAAAACCAACCCTCAAGTTTCCCTGAGGTGGCGCCGCAAGTGGCTCTATTTCGGACGAACACTTAGACAAGCACTGGCCGGGGGGGGGGGTTAAAATAAAGATGACCCTTGCGGTGGCCTAACCCAAGGGAAAAAATGCTAGGTGGCGAATGGTAAAACCAAGGCTGGGCCTTACTGGAGGAGTTTTATTCAAAGCAAACTGTCAAGGGGTTCCCATTATAACCCAACAGCATAAGGAACGCAAAATCCGGGAACATAATACCGATATGACAGAAACTAGGGCGGCAAGAGTGGAACAGAACACCAGACATAAGGCCGAGCCTTCCACCCTTTACCAAGTATATAGATGCATTAAATAAATAAGAGGTATTGTGATATCCCAACAAGTAAACATGTTCCAACAAGGAACAACATCTCCATGTTCCAACAAGGAACAAACTTCAATCTTCACCTTCAACTAACAACGCTATAAGAGGGGCTGAGCAAAGCGGTAACATAGCCAAACAAGGTTTGCTAGGACAAGGTGGGTTAGAGGCTTGGTTTAACAATATGGGAGGCATGATAAGCAAGTGGTAGGTATCGCAGCATAGGCATAGCAAAAGAGCGAGCAACTAGCAAGCAAAGATAGAAGTGATTTCGAGGGTATGGTCATCTTGCCTGAAATCCCGCAAGCAAGAAGAACGAGTCCATGAAGAAGAAAAACGGACGTAGTCGAACGGGTCCTCACAAACGCGACGTTATCGGAACCAACCTGAAGAAGCAACACCGGAAAGAAGCACACAACATAGTAAGCAACCAACACACGAACATTGTATGATATGCGGGATGCGGTATGTGATGCATATGCATGATTTGCAAAGGAATGATTGAACCTTGCCTCAACTTGGAAATCCAAGAGTGCCACTGGATAGGTGAGGTGATTTCAGTTGAAATCGAAATAAAGATCACCGGTATCGGATGCACAGTTTGGAAATGGCAAGCAAAACAAATATGGCACCGGTCTGCGATAATCAGCAAGTAGCCTTCTAAATGCATCAAGATAACTATGCTACATCACTCAAACATGACAAAAAAATACACGGCAGGGATCCACTCAAGATGCTTGACAAAATATGAACACTGAGCTACGGCTAATTCACTCATTAACAGGTTCAAACAAGCATGGAAAAAGAGCAAATGATAACAGGTTTCAGACTTAGCCAAATTAACACAAGTCTGGAATTTATCATCAGGAAGCACACTTTAGAGCATGAAAACTACATACTACAGGAACATATCATGGCAAGGCAAGGCATGGAATGAAGCTACTCAAAGCACTTAACAAAAGTCGCTTAGTGACCTTGAGCCAAAAGGGATCATAAAATACAATTGCAAGCATGTGAATATGGCAAAAACATAAACAGATTCAGACTTAGGGAAAAAACTGGAGCATGGCAAAGCAGTTAACGAGTAGGCATGTTTACGAGATCGATGCACGCACTACAGAGCATGGCATGACAAACTAAGCATACACCGATCAAGAATACATAGCATAGAAGCTAGACATGGCAAGAACAACAACATAGCATGCACGGATCAATAGCAACATCCTCGGCAAAATCGCTAAACATGTCAACGCTCTGCCAGGATTCACTTTATAGCAAAAGTAGAGCTCGATTGACTCAAGCTAGGGTGCTCCATAATTGCAAACAAAGATATGGATGGATAGAGCACCACAATGTTAACAAACATCCTTACTGATCATCCTCAAAAGAGGCACGGATCACTAGGGAACAACATGAACATATGGCATAGCAACAAAATCAGGATAAGGACTTAGTGAAATTCTAAGTCCCTGAAATCAGCATTACCGATTACGCTACTTTGCAAGCTTGTGCTAGTCACCACAAATGTCACAAAAATACATGGCAAGCACCTCTATAAAGATGGCATGACATATAATAAAACACATGTAGAGCTCAGGGTCATATCATGCACACATTAAACATGGCAAAAATGACAAAATGCCATTTGCTGAAACAGATCGGACAAATTCATCACATAGCCCTCTTCTAACAGCATTTAGGGCACCAAGATGAGCTCAAATGAAAATGATGCAATGAGATTAAATGATGTACTCGTCGAGACGAACATTTTGATACGCTACACACTCAAAACGGAGCCACGGGTGCAGAGTTATGACATGCCAAAGTATGCCTAAAAACATAGCAGATCTGGGGACTTAGAGAAATTTTACCCCGCGGGAAAAGTCAACGGGACGAAGACGACCAAGGACGACGGGATCCAGGACGGCGGGGAGGCATTTGGTTGGAGGGATGGGTGGATCTGGTCCGTCTTCTCCGGATCCGGTGACGGGGTGGACTCCGACGAGCTTTCGGCGAGGCGCGGATGCCGAGGAGAGACGGGAACAGTGGAGGCGAGGCCGGAGAAGCGAGGCGGAGCCGCGGCAGAGACAAGTGGCGGCCGGCGAGGTCCGGTGGATGAGGTGGCTGCCGGCGGCGCGTTCCGGCGAGGCAGGCGGGGAGGCGTACCGGCTCGGGCGCTCACTCCGGCGAGGAAGAAGTGCGGCGGCCCGGCGAGCGGGAGGAGTGGTGGCGCGCCGGAGAGGCGGCATCGGCCGGTCGGAGGCGCGGTGGCCTCGAGCGCGGAGATCTCGGACGCGGGCGGCGGCGGTTGGGCCCCGCGGGCCCGATCCGGGTCGCATGGGCCGGCGGTGGGGCACGGTGGAAACGGCGGCGGCGAGGACAAGTGGCGAGCCGCGATTAGAGGTGGGAGGCGGAGATGATGACATGGCGAGCCGCGATTGGTCGGAGCGACGTGGCGGCGCGGCGGACACGTCCAGCGGTGGGACGGACATGTCCGGTGGCGCGAGGAGGAAGAATTTAGGGTTTCGTCCGTGAATTTTCGGGGGAGGCCACATATTTATAGGTAGAGGGGGCTAGGAGAGTCCAAATGAGGTGCCGTTTTCGGCCATGCGATCGTGATCGAACGACCGAGATGATGGAGATGTCTTAGGTGGGTTTTGGGCCACTTTGGAGGGGTGTTGGGCTGCAACACACACGAGGCCTTTTCGGTCCCTTGGTTAACTGTTGGAGTATCAAACGAAGTCCAAATGGCACGAAACTTGACAGGCGGTCTACAGTAGTAAACCAAGGCTGCATGACAAGTCTCGGTCCAATCCGAAAACGTTTAGCACCCGCACAGGAAAAGAGGTAGAAAGGGACACCGGATGACATAGAAGCGCCGGATTGCAAAACGGACAACGAGGAAAATGCTCGGATGCATGACACGGACATGTATGCAAATGAAATGCACATGATGATGTGATATGCAATGCATGACACGCAAGCAATGACAACGCAACAACAACGAAGAACTGGAGGACACCTGGCACATCGGTCTTGAGGCGTTACAAAGAGGTAACAAATGGTGTGTTGATGATGAACTCCTTGCTCTTGTGCTTCAATGATAGTCTCCCAAACACTCAACTCTCTCTCATAGGATTTGGATTTGGTGGAAAGATGATTTCAGTGGAAAGCAACTTGCGGAAGGCTAGAGATCAAGATTTATGTGGTTGGAGTGGAATATCTTGACCTCAACACTAGTGTAGGTGGTTCTCTCTCAGAAAATGTATGTTGGAAGTGTAGGCATGTTCTGATGGCTCTCTCCTTAAATGAAGAGTGGGTGGAGGGGTATAAATAGCCTCCACACAAAATCTAACCATTACACATAAATCCCCAAACTCGGTGGGACCGAATCATGAAACTCGATCAGACCGATTTAGTTCAAAATGTGAACGTTAGGATTCTCGGTGGGACTGACATGTCAACTCGGTGGGACCAATTTCGTTAGGGTTAGGGCATAACGTAATCTTGGTGAGATCGATTACACAAACTCGGTGAGACCGATTTTGGTAATGGACTAACAGAGAGTTGGTCAGGCAAACTCGCTGGTACCGATTCGCTCATCTCGGTTGGACCGAAGTGTTACGAAAGGGAAACAGAGAGTTTACATTGCAATATCGGTGGGACCGATCGCTCATCTCGGTTTGACCGAAATGTTACGAAGGGAAACAGAGAGATTACAATCCCATCTCGGTGAGACCGAGATCCCTAACGGTGAGACCGAAAAGACTAGGGTTTCTGGCACTGGCCATGTCAACCAAACTCGGTGGCGGCAGATAGAAACTTTCGGTGGGGCCGAGTTTGACTTTTGGTTTGGGACATATGTGGATGTGATAAAGTAGTTGAGGGTTTTGGAGCATATCACTAAGCACTTTGAGCAAGCAAGCCATTAGGCAACACCTCATCCCCTCTTAATAGTATTGGCTTTTCCTATGGACTTAATGTGATCTTGGATCACTTAAAATGAAAAGATGTAGAGTCCTGAGCTTTGATCTTGAGCCAATTCTTTGTCCTTAGCGTTTTGAGGGGTCCACTTTTCTCATCCATGCCATGCCAATCATTGAGCTTTCCTGAAATGTTTATCTTGAAATAGCATTAGCTCAATGAACTATATGTTGTTAGGAATTACCAAAACCACCCAGGGATAGTTGCACTTTCAATCTCCCCCTTTTTGGTAATTGATGACAACATATAGATCAAAGCTTCGACAAATGATAAATAAGATTGAAAAGACATCGTCGCTTTGAGAAGTATGTGATAAGCAAGAGCTCCCCCTAAATTTGTGCATTATTTAAAATTTTCTTTTGAATGCAAATGCATTTTCTTTTTAATGCAAATGCACAATCGATTAGGATCATGGGTTACTCTTCCACGTCACATACATCTTGGTGGAGCGCTCAAAATGATAGATATTAAAAGCATGCACTCATCACCAAGCAAGTGAATGATCATATAAGGAATGCAACCAAACATTAATGTAGCATATGATAAACCACATGATCAACAAGTATCTCACAAGGACATAAAGTATCTCACACAAGCACTCAATAAAGAAGTTCAACCAAAATAGCAAGAGAGATAAAAAGAACAACACTCTCTCTCAAAGCCTATGATCTATACATTTTCTCCCCCTTTGGCTTGATCTTTGGGAGGTGGTGTAGAGAGAACTCCAAGGACGAAGGCTTTTGATGAAGTAGTTGGAGCTGATGGAGTGGGTGCTGGAGGTGGCACTGGAGCTGTGGTTGCGGGTGCTGACACTGAAGCTCGAGTATCTATCACATGCACTGTAGCAGACCTTGGACCTCGTGGCACTCTCTTGAAAGCATCAGTAGTGGACTTGCCCTTCTTCTCCTCTGCTTCCTCCTGTAGCTGCTGAACTGCAGTTTGGATCTCAGTTACCTTGACATCCAGATCATAGAACTTCTTCTCAACAATCCTCTCCAAGCTCTCCTGGTTTGGAGTCAGGGTGGCCAAGCCCTTCTCAATCCTCAGTGTAGCTTGAATCAGATATCCAACTGGATTCTTCAAAATCAGGGTATAAGGGCAGGTGCTCCTTATCCAAAAGATATGTGCCTGTACCCATCTTTGAGTTGATGAGCTCCTGAATTTGTGGGGCATACCCACAACTTTTCTTCTGGTCAGCAGTAGTCCTCTTGATTGTCTCAACAATCAAACTCATGACCTTGAACTTCTGTGGGACATCAAATATGTGCAGCAAGTTTATAGCATGTCCTATATCATCTTGTGATCACCTGACTTGGGTAGTAGTGTGTGTCTCAGAATCCAGTTTATGGTAGGCAGACCAGACAACAAGTAGTGGATAGATCCAAACTTGTGTGTATCCAAAGAAGCATCTGGGATCTCTTTATACATGTTGGCCATTGTGTTGTGGTCTTTCTTCTTCTCAGCATATACATCCAAGTCATCCTCACTTTATTTTGGGGCATTGATCAACTGAGCCCATTATCAACAGACGACTGGTACCTGGTACCCTCAGACATCCAAACAATCTTCCCATCTTGATAGAAATGGGAAGTGGAGTAGAACTGCATGATCAACTCATCATTCCACTTGGTGAGCTTTTGTGCAACGAATTCATCAACTCCACATGCCTTAAAACTGTCATACACTCCAGGATAGTGATCTTCATTCTTCTCGATGTACTCCCAGTCTACCCATTTCATGTCACACACAATGGGCTTCTTGTCAAGCAACACTGTCTCATAGAAGTCCCGCTGTTCCTTAGTGTGAAACTTGTAGTCCACAACAGTTCTTCTCCTGATAGCATATGGATCAGACTCTCTCCATAGTCTCAATCCTGCATCCTTCCTGATTTTCATGTTTTCTGCAACTGGATGTGCATCATTGTGGTCAGGGATCTTAGGTTTTAGCTTCCTTAGCACTTGAGTTTCATCTTCTTCAGCAGCTTCAGGCACTGGGGCCTTATTCTTTTCCTCAGCAGAAATGTTTCTAGTGCTTCTCTTGGGCTTCTGAGCTGGAGCAGTTGCCTTGGGAGCAGCTTTGGGCTTAGATGGAGCAGCCCCTGATCTGATTGCATTTCCCATGAGCTTTTGAGCTTCGGGTGCTGGTGCAACATCCTCTTCCTCTTCATCATCATCTCTCATAATTGATGATCTGCCAAGCACTCTGGCAGTGGTCTTCTTGACCCTTTTCTTCATTTTCTTGCCTTCTCCAACTGCCTCTTCAGATGGCTTGGAGGTTTCAGCAGTGGATGCTCTGACCTTAGACATGGGGACTCTCTTTGCTGGTGCCTTCTTATGCATCCCCGGCTTGATTGTAGCAGCTGAGCCATACTCCTTTTCAGCACCTTTTTCTTGGAGCTGACTTCTTCCTCAACAGCCACATAATCCTCATCCTCAGAATCTGAGGTCTTCTTCCTTCTTGTTTTGGTGGCTGCCTTTGGCAAGTTACTTGGTGTGCTCCTGCTACCATCATTAGATGAACTGGAGAGACTAGTGCCCTCACTCAGTTGAACCTGCTCCTCAGACTTGTTCTGGCTATCACTTTGGTCAGACATCGTGCAGGCAAACTTTCAGCAGACCCTGTGAATAGATTATAGATGAGGTAGAGTAGATGAGCATCACAAAGTACAGGAGTTTTGCAAAACAGTTGACTCAAAAACTTAGTTTTAGTTCTTCATAGAAAGCATTTGGGATCTACCGATTTGTAAACTTGGTGATACCGAAGCAGTTTTTGGAACCTAAACTAGTGAACTTGGTCAGACCGAGTCACAGTTCGATGGCACCGAGACTGCTAGGGTTTCACAGAGAATTGAACTCGATCACACCGATTTGCAATTTTCGGTTAGACCGAAGAAGCATGTGCAATGGCCTAAGCCAAATCGGTGAGACCGATTCCTACAACTCTCGGTCGGTCCGAGATGAATTCGGCGGAGACCTAACACTAAATTTTCTAATCAAAACCAGTCTACGGGACGTTTTCGCTAGACAAGATGATTTCATTCGTGGCAAGAATAATGGAAAAGCAATGTGCTAAGAATCAGAGTTATGGATTAGCACAAAGATTAAGTTCGTATCCTAGTTCGGCGGCAAACTTGCTGCAGCGGCAACGGCGGGGCAGATATCCGTTGACGGCGGCGAAGACCAGCGGCGGGAGGTCGCTGGCGACGAGAGGATGATCCAG
This sequence comes from Triticum dicoccoides, assembly GCF_002162155.2. NCBI lineage: Eukaryota > Viridiplantae > Streptophyta > Magnoliopsida > Poales > Poaceae > Triticum > Triticum dicoccoides. Next base: position 124,040,076 of record NC_041388.1, on the reverse strand, counting down.
AGACCCGAAGTGGCAGAGTAGGTTATGCGCAGGCGAAGGGGTTTCGGAATTTTTTCCAAAATTTGGCCCGTCAGTATATATAACCTGACCCTGTCGGTGTGACCGAGTGGAACAACTCGGTGGCACCGAGATGCAAAACTGCAGGCAGTTACTGCAACTCGGTGTGACTGAAAGGTTCTAATCGGTTGCACCGAGATTGAAAACCTAGATCAACTAAGTGATCTCGGTAGGACCGAAAAGGATGAATCAGTCAGACCGAGATACACAAAGAGGTTTTGGAAGTTTAAGTCTATGATGAATCGGGAACTCCGAGTGCTCCTCACACAGAGTGGTTCGAATCTGACTTGTTCAAACTTTATGATGTAGCATGAATAGAGTTTGAGACGAGAAAAGCATAGATAGCTAGAGGGAGTTCTTAGGAATTCTTGTCCATCCATTTGGCAAAAGAGAAAAAGGCCAAACAATCAAAGCAACAAATGGATGTCCTCGAATGGGTAAAGTATGCAACCAACATGCTCACACAATAAGATGGCAAAAGAAATATGTGACAAAGTATGCACAAGCACTCTAGCATCTATCAAGAAATTGGCGATGACTAGGTCATCTATATATGAGTATATTGACTTAGGAGTCAAATGACAACATTTGATCATAGGGCATACTCATCGTTTAAGTGCAAGTGGGGATGCCACTTTTACATAAAGCATTGTTGTGTTCACACCATTAGAGTTGCTTTAACTCAATTTATTAGAGTAGAGCTCCCCCTAGATGTGATATCCCCCCTAAGAGGGAACAACTAACCTTGGGTTTTGTCGATAATGACTTCATGTAGGTGTTGAAGATGTGGATGCTCAATGTTGATGTATATCGCTCGGAGCAATCCTTTGGAGTGAGTTGCACTTTGAATACCTACATGGGTTAGTCCCACAAGGAACAAACAAGGATATCCATAGAGATAGAGTGATGTGTACACAAGATGATGTCCATGGAAGCATTAGGTTACCTTGTCCCTTGTCTTACCAACAAGAGGGTTTGTGACTCCTTAAACTAGTGCAAGATATGGAAGTTGTTTGCACTTGTCCTCGCCAAAATGATATGAGTGAAGTATGTTGGTGGAGTCACCCTCAAGAATTCTCTAGTTCTTCTTCTTCGGGATCCACACCATCTTGATGGGAATCCTTGGAGTTGTAGTCGTACTTGATGAAGTAGAACTTGATGTGGTCTTGGGAACCCACTTGACCAAGGCTTTGGGTGCTTCTTCAAATGCATCAATCTCCTCTTGAAGCTTGTCCTTGCCTTTTTTGCTTGTGGTCTTGTGGTGAAAGATCATCTTGAGATTGTGTTCCTTTGAAAGAAATAGGATCATACTTCTCTTGTTGAGGAACAAACTTCGTCTTGGGGTATTGATCTTCTTCCCACTCAACTCCATTAGCATTGAACTTTCGTTCAAAACCAACACCTTGATTCTTCCGGTGTCTTCCTTGCTTGCGTACAATTTCCTCAAATTGCTCATTTCTGTCAAGGCTCTTATAAACACCTTTCTTTATAATTCCCTTCAATAAGCTATTTTCTTTCTCAAGTGTAACTTGGCTAAGAGAATCATTAGTGGAATCAAGAGAGCTACTAGAAGCAACAACATTGGATTTAGCATGATTGTTGTTACTACTAGATGAAGAATCTTTCTTGTTCTTGTTACTAGATTTAACTTGTGGCATGTAAGTAGACAAGAGTAAACGTTTGGCAATGTAAGAAGAACTTTTCTTGTGAAGATCATCATTGATTGCCTTTAAAAACTCATGTTCTTGCTCAAGGTTGAGCTTTTCAAAGCGTAGCTTGTCATGAGTCTTTAAAAGTTCTTGATGATCTTCCAAGGTAGTTTCATGAGCTAACTTAAGAGTGTTTAGCTCTTTAGTTAGACGCTCAATCTCCTTCTTATCATCGTCATTCGTTTTATCTTGATTATCATGATTAATAGCAAGCTCATCATAGTTTTCATAACTAGAGTTGTCAACAAGTAAATCATCATCTCCTAGCAAATCATCTTCATCACTATTGGAATCAACATACTTGGGGTGTGTTACCTTTGGACCTTTAGCCATGAAGCATCTCCCAATTCCTTCATTTGGTGAGTCAAATATGTCGAAGGAGTTGGTTGTCACAAGTGTTACTCCGGCAACACCTTCATCTTGAGTATATTCAGAGTCGGAGTGATAACTTCTTTCAGAGTGATCGTCGGAGTCGGAACCGGATACCCATTCACCAACATGAGCTTGATGTCTTCTTTTTGTGTAGCTCCTTGATGACTTGTCCTTCCTTTCCAAGTCCTTGCTTCTCCGAGAGGGTCTTCGTTCATAATGATCATCTCTACTCCTTCTTTCTCGTGATGGTGATTCTTCTCTTCTACTTCTTCTTTTGTAGGGAGAATCTTCTCTTCTTTGTAGGGAGCCGTACACTCATTGGAATAGTGTCCGGGTCTTCCACAATTGTAGCAATTGCGCTCACGACTAGAAGATCTTCTGTCAATGTAGGACCTTGACTTGGAACTTCTTTCCTTGCTTCTACTCTTGTAGAACTTGTTGAAGTTCTTCACCATTATACTCAATTCTTCATTGAAGGTTTGCTTCTCACTTGATGATGTGGGAGCATCACACGAGGCTTTGTAAGCACCACTTGACTTGTTGTGAAGCTCTTCCTTATCCTTGAGTGACATCTCATGAGTAACAATTCTTCCAATAACTTCCGTTGGCTTGAGATCTTTGTAATTGGGCATCATTTGGATCAATATGCACACGGTATCATATTTTCCATCCAAGGCTCTTAGGATCTTCTTGATGATGAATCTATCGGTCATCTCTTCACTTCCTAGGTTGACAATCTCATTTGTGATGAGAGCAAGCCTAGAGTACATTTCAGCGACGCCTTCACCATCCTTCATTTTGAACTTGTCAAGCTGACTTTGAAGCACGTCCAATTTGGATTCCTTGACAGATTCGGTACCTTCGTGCATATCAATCAAAGTATCCCAAATTTCCTTTGCATTCTCAAGACGGCTGATGTTGTTAAATTCTTCAGGGCATAATCCGTTGAAGAGAATATCACAAGCTTGAGCATTGTATTGTAGCATCTTCAACTCTTCCGCGGTAGATTCACGGTTTGGTTCTCTCCCATCGAAGAACTCACCTTGCAAGCCAATACACACAATAGCCCAAACGGCGGGGTTATGTCCAAGAATATGCATTTTCATCTTATGCTTCCAACTAGCAAAATTTGTACCATCAAAGTAAGGACCTCTACAGTGGTAATTTCCCTCGCTAGACGCCATACTCTCCTAGGTTGTGAAACCAAGGCTATGACCACCAAAAGCTATGGAAATCAAAGCAAATGGAGACCAAAGCTCTGATACCACTTGTAGGATCGAAAGTATGTCTATAGGGGGGTGATTAGACTACTTGACCAAATAAAAATCTAGCCTTTTCCCAATTGTAATTCTTGGCAGATTTTGGCAACTTAGCACAAGTCAAGCAATCAACCTACACATGCAATTCTAAGAGTATAGCAGCAAAAAGTAAACCAATTGCATATGAAGGTAAAGGGAGGAGTTTGGAGTGTGCAAACACAATTGGAGACACGGAGATTTTTGGCGTGGTTCCGATAGGTGGTGCTATCGTACATCCACGTTGATTGAGACTTCAACCCACGAAGGGTAACGGTTGCGCGAGTCCACGGAGGGCTCCACCCACGAAGGGTCCACGAAGAAGCAACCTTGTCTATTCCACCATGGCCGTCGCCCACGAAGGACTTGCCTCACACGGGTAGATCTTCACAAAGTAGGCGATCTCCTTGCCCATACAAACTCCTTGGTTCAACTCCACAGTCTTGACGGAGGCTCCCAAGTGACACCTAACCAATCTAGGAGGCACTACTCTCCAAGAGGTAACAAATGGTGTGTTGATGATGAACTCCTTGCTCTTGTGCTTCAAATGATAGTCTCCCCAACACTCAACTCTCTCTCATAGGATTTGGATTTGGGGGAAAGATGATTTGAGTGGAAAGCAACTTGCGGAAGGCTAGAGATCAAGATTTATGTGGTTGGAGTGGAATATCTTGACCTCAACACAAGTGTAGGTGGTTCTCTCTCAGAAAATGTACGTTGGAAGTGTAGGCATGTTCTGATGGCTCTCTCCTTAAATGAAGAGTGGGTGGAGGGGTATAAGTAGCCTCCACACAAAATCTAACCATTACACACAAATCACCAAACTCGGTGGGACCGAATCATGAAACTCGGTCAGACCGATTTAGTTCAAAATGTGAATGTTAAGATTCTCGGTGGGACCGACATGTCAACTCGGTGAGACCGATTTCATTAGGGTTAGGGCATAACATAATCTCAGTGAGACCGATTACACAAACTCGGTGAGACCGATTTTGGTAATGGACTAATAGAGAGTTGGTCAGGCAAACTCGCTGGGACCGATTCGCTCATCTCGGTTGGACCGAAGTGTTACGAAAGGGAAACAGAGAGTTTACATTGCAATGTCGGTGGGAACGATCGCTCATATTGGTTTGACCGAAATGTTACGAAGGGAAACAGAGAGATTACAATCCCATCTCGGTGAGACCGAAAAGACTAGGGTTTCTGGCAGTGGCTATGTTAACTAAACTTGGTGGCGACAGATAGAAAATTTCGCTGGGGCCGAGTTTGACTTTTGGTTTGGGAAATATGTGGATGTGATAAAGTAGTTGAGGGTTTTGGAGCATATCACTAAGCACTTTGAGCAAGCAAGCCATTAGGCAACACCTCATCCCCTCTTAATAGTATTGGCTTTTCCTATGGACTCAATGTGATCTTGGATCACCTAAAATGAAAAGATGTAGAGTCCTGAGCTTTGAGCTTGAGCCAATTCTTTGTCCTTAGCATTTTGAGGGGTCCACTTTTCTCATCCATGCCATGCCAATCATTGAGCTCTCCTGAAATGTTTATCTTGAAATAGCATTAGCTCAATGAACTATATGTTGTTAGGAGTTAGCAAAACCACCCAGGGATAGTTGCACTTTCACCAAAGTGGTTTTACCGCTTGGGACTTAGCCACCCAAGTGACCAGGGCCAGGCGGTTGCACCGATGCTATACCGCTCGATCACCGCACACAGGGGTGACACCCTACTGTTTCAAAGCGGTGGTTGAGCGGCGGTTGGGCGGTTGTTCCGGTTGTTCTCCACAACCGGTACTACCGCCTGTCTGCCCGGTTGTACCGCTTGATAGGGTTTCTGCAAGATACCCGTGAGTCCCGGTTGTACCGGGACGAGGAGCGGTTGTACCGCTGCAGTGCTGTTTTCGCAGTAATGGTTGGATTAGGGTTTGCTATATAAGGGTGGTTCTTCCACCTACCACACCTACCTCTTGCCTCTCTTACTCCACCATTAATGCCACTCAAGCCTTCTTGCCCGATCTCTCTTTCTAGCCACTCAAACTTGTTGATTTGTTAGGGATTGAAGGAGGAGACCTAGATCTACACTTACACCAAAGGATATTTGCTTCCCCCATACTTTCTTGTGTGAATTTTGTTACTCTTGGATGTTTGAGCACCTAGATGGTTGAGGTCACCTCGGAGCCATATTCCATTGTGGTGAAGCTCCGTGGTTTTGTTGGAAGCCTCCAATTCAGTTGTGGAGAGAGCCCCAACCTTGTTTGTAAAGGTTCGGTTGTCGCCTTCAAGGGCACGAATAGTGGAATCACGACATCTTGCATTGTGTGAGGGCGTGAGGAGAATACGGTGGCCCTAGTGGCTTCTTGGGGAGCATTGTGCCTCCACACTGCTCCAACGGAGACGTACTTCCTCTCAAAGGGAAGGAACTTCGGTAACACATCCTCGTCTTCACCGACTCCACTCTTGGTTATCTCTTACCTTTACTTGTGCAAGCGTATATTGTGTTGTATCCTTTGCTTGCTTGTGTGCTCATTGTTGTTGCATCATATAGGTTGCTCACTTAGTTGCATATCTAGACAACCTACTTTCATGCAAAGTTTAAATTGGTAAAGAAAAGCTAAAAAGTGTTAGTTGCCTATTCACCCCCTCTAGTCAACTATATCGATCCTTTCAATTGGTATCAGAACCTCGTCTCTTTGTTAAGGACTTTGCCGTCCGAAGAGTATGGTTGACACCATAAACGGTGAGGAGGAGCACCCCAGTGTGGTTTCGTCCTTGTCTACGGCCGATGGGGGAACCTCGGTCTCACGTGAGGAGTTCAATGTGGCTTTGGACACATTGAAAACCTCCATGTAGGCCGAGGTCAAATGCATGCTTAAGAACTTTCTTGATGGTCTTAAATTATCCACCGCACTGTTGGAAGTGGTCGATCCCACTAACAAGGTGACGGATGCTAACTCTGACAAGGTGGAAGCTACTAGTGATAAAGTTCCTTTGTCTAGTGGTAGAAGTGGGAACGACATTTTTGCCCATGTTGAACCACCTCTTACCTATGGAGGACCGGTTCCCTCCACACATTTAAATCATGCCGGCTCTCCTCCTAAGATTGTGAAAAATGAGGATTTTGACTCTTGGGTATATCGCTTTAAACGTCATTTAAATCATGTTAATACTAATCTTTGGAGAATCATTGAGCAAGTTTCTATCCACATGACCGAAGAAACTTCACCCCTAGAGAAGCCGCGGACTATCAATTCAACAAGAATGCTCTGTTCATCATCCAGGATGCAACTCCATCCGAAGATATTGCGCCTCTCCGACCTTTCACCGTGGCCAAGGAAGCATGGCACCGTGTTGTCTCCCTTTACAAGGGAAGCGCAAGCATTCAATGCTCCAACTATGAAGTGGTACAAGGTGAAGCCAATGAGTTTGCAATGAATGAAGATGAAGAACCTCGGGAGCTTTACTGGAGACTAACCAATCTCGCGGTCTCACTCCGAGATCATGGGAGCAAGGATACAGATGACAATTGGATCAAGCGCAAGTTTCTCAAGGCCATGATGCCTTACCATAAGGCCATGTCCTCCGTCATCCGTCAAAGGCCGGACTTCCACACCTTGTCCTCAAGTGAAGTGTTGGATGAGTTTGTGGCAATGAGGATCTTGGACAAGACCGTCGACAATGCGTTGTTGCGTTCTCAAAGAGCAAATAAGCCCAACCTTGCCTTGAATGCCAAGGCTAGTGCGGAAGAAGAGGATGAAGAGGAATAAGAGGAGAGCAACCCCTAAGATACAAAATATGCTTATCATGAGCACATGGCTCTCGCTTCAAGGCAATTTTGGAGCAAGAAGAACACAAGGCCCAACTTCAACAAGAACAACTCAAGTGATGCGAAGGGCAAGCAACGTGTGAGAACTTTCTATAATTGTGGCAATGTGAGCCACTTTGTTGCGGAGTGCCCATATGAGAAGAGGGAAGACAATGGTGGCAAGCTCATCCAAAAAGACAAGGCCAAGTCCTTCCCCAACAAGAGCAACTTCACCAAGAAGACTCCTCCCAAGGGGTTGGTGGCACAAGAAGAGTACAATGAGGATGATGATAATGAAGAAGAAGGTGAGTCAGTTGCTTTGGCCTCCGTTGCCATTGCGACGAGTCCACAAGTGTCCCTCTTCGACTCACCCAATGAGAACATCACCGCCAAGTGCCTCATGGCCAAAGCCACCAGCAAGGTAACCCCCAACATCAAAGCTACCATCATTACTAATCCATCTTTGACGGATTGCATTGATGAAAGTGAGGGGTCTAATGAGGAGGAAAATGAATTTGAGTCTTTTATGAGTAAGCTCAAGGTAAATCCAAGAAGCACTTTGTTGCTCTCTTGTAACAACTTGGTGAATGTCGGATCACAGGTTCCGGCAAACCCTTGAGGTTCGAACACTGGGGTGCGCGCGAAGGTTTTCTCCCTATCGATCCGCGCCCTAGCTCTCTAAGATCTTGCGGACGAACTCAACGAACTCACAACACAGAAAGACACAAGATTTATACTGGTTCGGGCCACCGTTGCAGTGTAATACCCTACTCCAGTGTGGTGGTGGTGGATTGCCTCTTGGCTGGTGATGAACAGTACAAGGGGAAGAATAGCCTCCTGAGGTTGAGGTGTTCTTGTGCTAGGTGAACTTGTGTGGGTGAGATGATCTTGGATCCACTCTCGACTTGTGATGAGGTCGATCCTCCTTCGTCTCTCCTTCCCTCTGTGGTGACTAGTTCTACCTATATAGGCCCTGGTCCTCTTCCCAAATATTGAGCGGGAAGGGAGCCAACAACGGCCAATTCGAAAGGGGACAACTAGTACAAGTTATCCGGACAAAAGGTGGTCTTCGCCTGCCAAAGGTTTTGGTGATGATGCCGTCTTGGGCTCCATCGTGACCTCCATCTTGCCATCCTTCTGGTCTTGGTCTCGTTCAACCAATATGGAAACCTTTGCCTGATGCCTCGGTACTCCGCGCCTGCGCTTGCCCCCTTGGCACCAAAGAGAAAACAAGGACACTGCGCGCGTTGGCGCCCGCCTGGTCTCAATCGTCATGGCTCACGTCACGAAGACCTCGCGAGGTTTGCCCTGCCTTGATCTCTCCGCCCCTCGTGAGCCTGCCTGGCGAGGCCGCTCCTAAGGAGGTCTTGCATCGTCCGCCTCGCAAGGCTTGGCCCCTCGCGAGGGTCTTGAATGCCTTGTCGATGAAGACGGGCCGTACAGACCTACCAGCCTAGCCACACCGTGGGCCGCAGGCAGGCAAGTCTAGGGACCCCCGTTCCCAGAACACCGACAGTAGCCCCCGAGCCCAAGGCGCGCTCGGGCTTGGCTTCGAGGCAAAGCCAAAGGATCAAGCACGGATCACCGCGGGCCCCAAAAGCCTGTGGCCTCGGTTGACGCATGGCGGTTGATTGGACGTGGGCATCTTCGCTTCCCCAAGCTGCCTCGACAACTGACCGACTTGACAAAAAGGGTGGTGCGGACAGCGCTTGCCTTCATTGCTTCTTCCTCGCCTTGCTCCAGATCCCCTTTCTCGCTTCTTACTGCCGGAACTTCCAGATCCGCTTCATCTTCGCTCCGCATTGGCGACCAATGGCGCCATGCAAGGTCGAGTCTTCCTCGGCGCCAGCCTGGTTCGAGCCAGCCCTCGATGCGCCCAATGTCACGGAGAAGAATCTTGCCGCCACGCATTTGCTGACGGCGGGGGCAAGCAACGAGAGGGGGAAGACGGAGCTCCGGCTTGCTTCCGATGAGCCGGAGCCTGAGGGAAGCACCTTCTTCCCTTTCTTCATGAGCAGCATCGCCGCCGGGTTGGTTCCCCCCTTTTCTGATTTCTTTTTCGAGGTCCTCGACCACTTCGGGTTGCAGGTGCTGCATCTCCATCCCAACTCCATTCTTGTCTTGTCTATCTTTGCCTACTATTGCGAGGCATACCTGGGCGTGATGCCGTCCGTGGCACTGTTGCGCCACATCTTCTTCCTCCGCGTCACCGGTGGCCATATCTCCGGGTGCGCCAACTTCATCGCGACCGGCCAGGCCAACTCGATCTCGAACACCGGGAAGAGGGTTGACAACATCAGGGCCAAATGGGTCATGATGAGTGCCAGGTGCGCCCATCAATGCTTGGAACTGCCGACGAAGGCACCCCAGTCTGACAAGGGGTGGTCTCATGTAGAGCTCACCGACGAGCGGGCATCGTCGGTGTTGGAGCAGATGAAGACCGATATGAAGCCGGGCAATGCGAAGGTGGCCAAGGTGACTGCGGTCATGCTCCTGAGGGAATTCTTGACGTTGCGCGTTGCTCCACTCCAGGCGCGCACGCGTCCCTTGTGGAAGCTTGGAGATGAAGAAGACAAGGTTCGTCTGAGCCCTTGGGCCCTGCCTGATGACGAGCTGACTGCAGTTCTGCGCCTCTTGGTTGGGGACAACCAAGAGTACCCGTCGAGCGCCTTTCTTCCTTTGTTCCATCGCAAGGACTGGGAGCAATTCGTTGCCTCCAGGCCGACCTTTGACGCGCGCAGGCTGGTGCCGCCGGCGCTCGCTGGGGCCTCCGCAACGCTGAAGCCAGTGGAGGTGTCTTCTGACGAGTCCTGCGAGGAGAAAGAGGAGGAGGAGGACTCGAAGGAAATCCCCGAGGGAATGGGGGAGAACTCCCCTTTGAGCAAGGCCGACATCCTCAGTGCCCTACCAGACGACACCGAGGTCGTTGCCCGCCAGGAGGTGAGGGAGCTGCCCCTCATCCCAACAAGGGGTAGATCGTCGTTGGTCTCTCAAGATGCTGCCTCCAACATGGTGCTGCTTGGGACCGGCTCCGGTCCTACCGCTGCACCCTCTTCTTCTCCCAGAGCCCGTGTGCCCACTCCTCAGGCTCCGACGCTTTTGGGTTTTAGGCTCACCAAGCGGAGGGTGGACTATGTCGCGGTGGATCAGTAAGTGCATCGAGCTTCGTCTTGTTCCTGTTTGTACTTGCTATTTTCTGACATTCGCCTGGTTGATCTGGTTGGAGTATTTAGCGAAGAAGAGGAAGGGGGATGTCGCGGCCGTGCCTCCCTCTACGGAGAAGAGAGGCGACGACACCCGCACCTCCCCAGCCCGGTCGCCCCCACGAGGCCAAGAGGAGCATTGGCAGGATGAACCAGCCCCCGTGGCCCCGCTGGCTCCGGAAGTACCGGCACCTGGCTTTGCTGATGAGGTCCCAAGGGCTCCGGAGCCCTCGCTCTTCCAGGCTCTGGTAACAACGTCACCTCCCCCTCCTGCTGCTCCTCTGGCCCCAAATTCTTCTACTCCCTCCGCAGCCTTGGAGCGTGTCTTCTCGGGGATGGCCAAGCTGCGGGAACACCTCCTGGGCGTGGACCCGTACCTAGTGGCCGGGCGCCTGGAGGTGGCCTCAAGCTGGCTTCACTCCGACTCGGCCGTTCAAGCATCGCTGAGCCAGGCCGCGGCGACCTCCGAGAAGGAGAAGCAGGCCACCGGCAGAGTTGCGGCCGATCGCGAGGCGGTGCTGAAGGACGTCGAGGCCGCCCGTGACCGCTGCCGAGAGCTAGAGGGCGAGCTGAAGAGGCTGCGCGACGAGCGCGCAAAAGAAGCACGTGACTGCGAAGCGAAGGAGGAGGAGATGAAGGCTCAGGAGGACGCCATCAAGGCCCACGATGCTGAGCTAGGGGAGCCGAGGAAGGCGCAGGCCGCGGAGCACAGCCGATTAGAGGAACTGGAGCAGAAGGCGAAGACGAGGGAGGCTGAGCTCGATGCCAAGGCAAAGGTCCTGGCTGAAGACCACGAGGCCTTCTCGCTTCTTGAGAAGAGGTCCAGTGTGGCGCTGAAGTCACTGTACGAGAAGGGCCTCGAGAAGCCGCTGACCACCAACGAGGATGGCCCTGCTCAGCTGCTTCCCCACTTGGTGAAGGCGCTTGAGGAAGTCGTGGAGGGCATCGGTCCTATGGCTGAGGCGGAGGCTCGTGTCCTTTCTTCGGCTGCGCTGACGCGTGTCTTCAGCCATCTGTACCTTCGCGACCCCAATGCTCGTCTTGACGAGCTGCTGGAGCCTGTAGCTGATGAACATTGTGCGGCCGCCACCGCAGTCGTGAAAGGTCAGGTGGAGGCCCCGCTGAAGAAGTTCCGCGGCTTCGTCCTCGCTCCCTCGACCGGTGATGCCACCGATCCTGCAGATGGCGGTGTCCAGGGGTGACCTGCGGCTGCTTTCCTATTTCATTCCTGCAATACGTATCAGGCCTCGTGGAGGCATTAAAACTTTCATTTGATATTGTGAGTACAATATGTCTTGTAATATTTGCTTCGAGATTTTGAGATTTTCTTCCTATTTGCTTTGTGTTTTGCGTCGGCAGAGCCCGGCCCCGCGCATACCTCAACCGCCGTTGGGCCGACCGAAGACCAGGACAGACCAAGGAGTGAGGGGCTACGTGACCAGTTAGGCTCCTGAGTCGCGATGCTCGGGAGTCCCCCTTAACGCACAAACAGCTTACAGGGAGAGTACGCAAGGATAGGTTGATGTTCTACGTCGGCAGAGCCCGGCCCCACGCATACCTCAACCGCCGTTGGGCCGACCGGAGACCAGGACAGACCAAGGAGTGAGGGGCTACGTGACCAGTTAGGCTCCTGAGTCGTGATGCTCAGGAGTCCCCCTTGACGTGCAAACAATCTCTATACCTTTGCCCTCACCGAGGCTCGGCTCGGGAGGGGCGTGCGACGACCAGGTCCGGGAGGCCTGGCTAGCTGGCATATGCTTGGGCGTAACCCGAGCATAGCCCCCGTGCCCAGCCCCCTCGCACGGCTCTCCCGAGGGGGGGCGTTGCAGTGAGGTCGGAGGCTGAGCTCCGGGGCTCCCTGAGGTTGGTACGAATGCGAAGCCGCCTCAGTTGTTTATCACCAGCGTGGAGCATAGTGCTTCCGCTTGTGCACGGGCATAGCCGCTCCTCGGCAGTGTCGACGGCCAGCGCGGAGCATGGTGCTTCCACTTGTGCGTGGGAGGGGGGGCTCCCTCTACGGAGAGCCCCCGGGGCGTGTACAGCCCCGCCCTGACACATGGCTTGCACGATAGGGCTAGATGAGGTGTATCTGGGCACTCGTGAGCCAGCGCGGGACTCACGGGGCCCTACCTCAAGGCGGGTTGCGCCTGGTCTTGGTTCTTGTTTGCGGTGCTGGACCTGCGAGGTGGTCAGACAACCTGCCCCGAACGAATCTCCCGAGGTTATCATGTGAGAAGGCCAAGCACCAATGGCCCCAGGAGATGACATAAACGGGGCCGGGCCGCCAGACAGAGCTCAGCCGTTGGATTTATCGACGCTGCAGGCACGGACTCGAGCACAGACGCCATGCTCAATTTACTCACGCGAACGGTCCTGAAGAAAGACGGCTGGCGCGCGGTCCCCATGATGGGTGGCGATCGAGCAAGTAGTAATCATAGGTAGATCGAACATGAGAGTATCAGGCTTAAGCCAGTGCATGAGAGATACGTGCCACCGGGTCAGGCCCGAGCGACTTGGGGATGATGCAGCCCGAGGGGCGCCCCCAACAAGGTAAGCTAAAGACATAAAAAGGGATACATGCCACAAGGACGGACCCACACGGCCTGGGAATGATGCAGCCCGAGGGGCACTCCCAGATGAATGAACTTGGAAAGATGTCACCTGGTTATGTTGACGAAGGAGAGTTGGGGCAGCTGAAGGTGCACGGCTAAGGGGTTGCTCCTCACGATCCTCCGGAGCTCTGAGCCTCGGGAGGCTCTGGGGGCTCAGGTGGTTCCTTGAGGACCGTCTCCATCTCCATCAGGACGGCGTGGTGCATGGCCTCCTGAGCAGCTAGGATGCGCCACAAGTTGCGCTGGTAGGCGAACAATACACTTGGAAGGTCAAAGGGCATGCGAACGTAGCTGTGCGGTGGGCCCTCATAGCGTCCCATGCACGAAGGCCAGAAAAGCTCCTGAGAAGCGGCCCTATTGAGCCCTGGGACGTTGATGCAAACACGCAGCCCGGCATCCTCGCCTGGATGGGAAGCTGCGTCTCGCGAGCGGTGGTCGCCGCGGATGGCCCTTGCGTCTTGCAACTCTTGGGTGGTCTTGGTGATGAACTCCTAAACGGTGGGCAATGCTTGCCCCGTGCCCTCTTGAGGGAAACGTGCCACGAAGCACGCCTCCAAGTGGTGCCCGAGCACCTCCCTTGTGACGTGGGCAAGGTCTAAGGCCTTCCAGAAGAAAGCGCCCGAGCCCTGCCCGAGAAGGGCGCCGGGCGCGCCTTCCTATGCAATGGAGGGAGGCGCCCCTGGAGTGGGCGCTGATCCTGACGAGGCTCCGACTGTGACGCCACCCTCCTAAGGTCCTGCACGGTGCAACTGTTTCTTCTTCTTGGGGATGGCCTCAGGAGGGCCCTCGCCCTTGCTGTCGGGGTCGTCGATTGCTGCATCTTGGAAGGCACGCTCGAGGGAGCACACCGCGTCTCTTTCTTCACATGAGACCGTGATGATCCCGCCACTTCCTGGCATCTTGAGGACATTGTAGCCGTGATGGGTCACCGCCATGAACTTGGCCAGGGCTGGATACCCGAGGATGGTGTTGTACGGCAGGCGGATGTGTGCGACGTCGAAGTCGATGAGCTCGGTGTGGTAGTTCTTGCGTTCCCCGAAGGTGATAGGGAGGCGGACCTGCCCTATCGGTGTGGTGGAACCATCGGTCACTCCTGAGAAAGGCTTGGTGGGCTGAAGCTGGTCATACAACACTTGGAGGCTGTCGAACGTGTCGACGGACAGGACGTTGAGCCCAAAGTATCGGGAGGGCGCCAGTGGTAGCTGCGCACTTGAGCTGGTCTGATGAGTTGAACGTGATGGGGCACTGGGACCATCTAAGCGGGCGCGTGGCTTCGAGCTTGGGGAGGACTGCATTCACTTCATGAGCAAACTGCTTGAAGATACTCTGCGAGGCTGGGGCCTGGGCTCCGCCCAAGTTTTTCTTTATTTCTTTCCGTTTGTCAACTGAATTTCTTGAGGACAAGCAAGGGTATAAGCTTGGGGGAGTTGATACGTCTCCGTCGTATCTACTTTTCCAAACACTTTTGCCCTTGTTTTGGACTCTAACTTGTATGATTTGAATGGAACTAACCCGGACTGACGTTGTTTTCAGCAGAATTGCCATGATGTTGTTTTATGTGCAGAAAACAAAAGTTCTCGGAATGACCTAAAACTCCACGGAATATCTTACAATAAATAATAAAAAATCCTCGCCAAAGATGAAGACCAGGGGGCCCACACCCTAGCCACGAGGGTGCGGGGCGCCCCCTAGGGTGCGCCCCCTACCTCGTGGGCCCCCTGGAGACCTCCCGACTCCAACTCCAACTCTATATAACTGCTTTCGGGGAGAAAAAATAGGAGAGAAGAAATCATCATGTTTTACGATACGGAGCCGCCGCCAAGCCCTAAAACCTCTCGGGAGGGCTGATCTGGAGTCTGATTGGGGCTCCGGAGAGGGGGATTCATCACCGTCGTCATCATCAACCATCCTCCATCACCAATTTCATGATGCTCACCGCCGTACGTGAGTAATTCCATCATAGGCTTCTTGGACGATGATGGGTTGGATGGGATCTATCATGTAATCGAGTTAGTTTTGTTAGGGTTTGATCCCTAGTGTCCACTATGTTCTGAGATTGATGTTGCTATGTCTTTGCTATGCTTAATGCTTGTCACTGGGGCCCGAGTGCCATGATTTCAGATCTGAACCTATTATGTTTTCATCAATATATGAGTGTTCTTCATCCTATCTTGCAAGTCTAGAGTCACCTATTATGTGTTATGATCCGTTAACCCCGAAGTGACAATAATCGGGATACTTACCGGTGATGACCGTAGTTTGAGGACTTCATGTATTCACCATGTGTTAATGCTTTGTTCCGGTTCTCTGTTAAAAGGAGGGCTTAATATCCCTTAGTTTCCGTAAGGACCCCGCTGCCACGGGAGGGTAGGACAAAAGATGCCATGCAAGTTCTTTTCCGTAAGCACGTATGACTATATTCGGAATACATGCCTACATTACATTGACGAATTGGAGCTAGTTCTCTGTCACCCTATGTTATGACTGTTACATGATGAACCACATCTAGCATAATTATCCATCATTGATCCAATGCCTACGAGCTTTCCATATACTGGTTTACGCTTATTTACTTTCCGGTTGCTATTGTTACAATCACTACAAAATACCAAAAACATTACTTTGCTTTGGTTACTCTTTTGTTACCGTTACCATCACTATCATATTACTTTGAACTAAACACTTTGCTGCAGATACTAAGTTTCCAAGTGTGGTTGAATTGACAACTCAGCTGCTAATACTTGAGAATATTCTTTGGCCCCCCTTGTGTTGAATCAATAAATTTGGGTTGAATACTCTACCCTCGAAAGCTGTTGCGATCCCCTATACTTGTGGGTTATCAGTTGTCAACCGAAAGGTAGCGCAGGAGCTCATGCGCTATGAGGAGCGCGGCCCGTGCGTCCATGGGAGGGCGACATGCATGGGAAGAAGAACCGGACGGGGTCAGCGATGGAGTGGCGGTGCGGCCGTCCCGCCGCACCGAGGGATGCAGCGAGGATGCTTGCTGCTCGTTCCCCGCCAGGCCGGTGGCGACATTGGCGGCAGGCGACGTGGAACGACGAGGTGGCCCGCCGACAGGAGCCTTCTAAGCAACGTGGGTGGTGAGGGCAGCCCGACGCTTAGCACGAGTGCGGCACACGTCTGCCATGGAGACGACGAAGCAACGGAGCGTGGGGTGACGGAAGGAAGCTTCGGCGCACCCCTACCTGGCGCGCCAAATGTTGGATCACGGGTTCCGGCAAACCATTGAGGTTCGAACACTGGGGTGCGCACGAAGGTTTTCTCCCTATCGATCCGCGCCCTAGCTCTAAGATCTTGCGAACGAACTCAACGAACTCACAACACAGAAAGACACAAGATTTATACTGGTTCAGGCAACCATTGCGGTGTAATACCCTACTCCAGTGTGGTGGTGGTGGATTGCCTCTTTGCTGATGATGAACAATACAAGGGGAAGAACAGCCTCCTGATGTTGAGTTGTTCTTGTGCTCGGTGAACTTGTGTGGGTGAGATGATCTTGGATCCGCTCTCGACTTGTGATGAGGTCGATCCTCCTTCGTCTCTCCTTCCCTCTGTGGTGGCTAGTTCTACCTATATAGGCCCTGGTCCTCTCCCCAAATATTGAGCGGGAAGGGAGCCAACAACGGCCAATTCAAAAGGGGACAGCTAGTAGAAGTTATCCTGACAAAAGGTGGTCTTCGCCCGCCAAAGGTTCTGGTGATGACGCCGTCTTGGGATCCATGGCGACCTCCGTCTTGCCGTCCTTCTGGTCTTGGTCTTGTTGCACCAATATGGAAACCTTTGCCTGATGCCTCAGTACTCCGCGTCTGTGCTTGACCCCTTGGCACCAAAGAGGAAACAAAGATACTATGCACGCTGGCGCCCGCCTGGTCTCGATCGTCATGGCTCACGTCACGAGGACCTCGTGAGGTTTGCCCTGCCTCGATCTCTCTGCCCCTCGTGAGCCTGCCTGGCGAGGCCGCTCCTGAGGAGGTCTTGCGTCGTCCGCCTCGTGAGGGTCTTGAATTCCTTGTCGATGAAGTCAGGCCATACAATCCTGCCAGCCCAGCCATGCCGTGGGCCGCACGCAGGCAAGTCTAGGGACCCCCATTCCCAGAACACCGACAGTGAAGCCAATGACATGATCGAGGCTCACGAAGAAACCATCTCTTAGATGGAGGGGCATAGTCGTGACTATGCCGATGAGATATCGGATCTCTCTAATGCGCTTGAGGAAGAGCGTGGTCATCGTTTGGCTCTTGAGGAGTCACACAACGATGACCATGCTAAATTGAAGAAAGATCTTGATCATTCTCTCGTTGTATCTCGTGTGCTAAATTCCGAGAAGTCCAAACTTGGGGTTGATCTTGCTAGACTCAAGTAGGAGTTTGATATACTTGACAAGGCTCACAAGGCTTTGAAGGGTACTCATGCTAGCCTTAAAGAGTCTCATGATCAACTCCAAGTGAAGCTAACAAAGGAGAAAGCCACTTTTCCTCATATGGTTTTAATTGATAATGCAAATGCTACTAACCCATGTTGTGAGCATGTGCATCTTGTGGAGGAAAATGCAAAGTTGAAGGAGCAACTTGAGAGAGGCCTTGTGTCTTGCATATGAGGTGAGAAGAACCTCAACGACCTTTTGAGCAATCAAAAGGAAGTTGTGGCCAAGGAGGGAATTGGGTTCACACCCAAGTCCAAGAACATGAAGAAGAATGACAAGGCCAAACAACCTCCTCCTCTCAAGCAAACCTTTGTGAAGGAGGGAGAGGGTGCTTCTAAGGAGAAGAAGAACAATGTGAAGGGTGGTGGTGTCAAGAAGGGCAATGCCACCCCTTCCAACAAAGCCGACGACTTTAAACCTTTTTATGTGTTATGCCTTGCTAGTGATGGACATGTTTATGCTAAATTTGTTGGTTCTCCAAGTGAGTACATTGAATGGTCTATTTGGGTTACTAAGACCCTTGTTACTAACATCAAAGGACTCATTACAAAATGGGTACCTAAAAACAAGCATTGATCTCTTGTAGGTGTTTGCTTCCAGTGGGGGATCATGGTTGCACGACAGTGGAGCCTTAAATCATATGACCGGAAGAAAGGACTTGGTGGTGGATGTGCAAAAGATTCCATCTATGCCCACCAATGTCGAGTGGGGTGATGCCTCGTCTTCTAAGGTATTGGCACTTGGAAAGGTTGTCATTTCTCATGATCTCACGATCGAGAAGGTCATGCTTGTTGAGTCCCTTGCATACAAGCTACTTTCTGTTCGTCAACTTGTACTCATGGGCTTTGCCACTTTCTTTGATATTGATACCGTGGCCCTCTTGTGGAGCAAGACTCTTAAAGTAGCCTTTGTTGGGCATGTCGAGAATCGTCTCTATGTGGTTAACTTTTCGGAGCGACCCACTAAGACCGCGACATGCCTAATGGCTAAAGTTTATGTGGGATGGCTTTGGCATCACCGTTTAGCCCATGTTAATATGAGATCTTTGCAAAGTCTTCTCAAGGGGGACCATGTCCGTGGACTAACAAATGTTAGTTTTGCCAAAGATTGTGCTTGCAGTACTTGTGTCAAAGGAAAGCTACATGAGAAGGCTCACCCTCCCATGACTATCATTTACTCGAACTCTCGAAGAGGCCTTTGGAGCTCCTTCACTTGGATGTCTTTGGGCCTCCATCCTTTGATAGTCTTGGGGGTAGAAAGTATTGCTTGGTGATTGTGGATGATTATTCAAGATACACATGGGTATACTTCTTCAAGAGGAAGAGTGGGACCCAAAAAACCATCATTGACTTTGCAGATGAAGCTCAACGCCAACACAATGCAAAGATCTTGACGATAAGAAGTGACAACGGCACCGAGTTCCAAAACTACACCTTGGATGAGTTTCTTAGTGATGAGGGGATCAAGCATCAATATTCCGCACCATACACCCCTCAAAAAAATGGTGTAGCGAAGAGGAAGAACTAGACGTTGATGGATGCGGCAAGGACCATGATGGCAGAGTTCAAGTATCCATACAACTTTTGGGCCGAAGCCATCAACACCGCGTGTCATGCATCCAATCAGCTCTATCTCCGCAAAGGCCGTAGCAAAACTCCATATGAGATACTCACCGGTAACAAGCCCAACCTCAAGTACTTTCGGGTGTTCGGGTGTAAGTGTTTCATTCTCAAGAAAGGTGTTCGTTTGTCTAAATTTGAGGCTAGAGCTTATGAGGGCATATTTGTTGGTTATGCTACAAACTCTCATGCTTATCGTGTCCTCAATAATTCCACAGGACTTATTGAGGAGATGTGTAACATGGAGTTTGATGAGAATAACGGCTCCCAGATGGAGCAAAGTGGTACTTGTGATGTAGGTGATGAAATTCCTCCCCAAGCAATAAGAAGAATGGGTGTTGGTTTTATCCTACCAATTGAGGAACCCCTTGTGGCCGTAGGAGAAGGACAATGTTCCACTCAAGTGGAACCATCACCAACCCAAGACCCACACGCTTCCGAAGAACAAAGTGAAGGCCCTCAACCTCATGAACAAGATCAAAGGCAAGATCAACCTCAAGATGGTGTTGAACCACCAAGTGATGCCCAAGGTCAAGTTCTCTCTTCTGAGCGAGTTCAAGATCAAGAGCAAGCTCAAGATCAAGAACAAGCTCATGACGACGCTCAAGATGATCAAGTTACCGCTCCTCAACTCACTCCTGAGGAGGAATTGGAGCGTCGTGCCGCCAAGATTGCATCCAAGCTCACTACTAAGGGTCATCTCATGACGAATGTGCTTGGAAGCATACGAAAGGGGGTAAGCACTCGTAGAAAATTAGCAAACTATTGTGAACATCACGCGTTTGTTTCTTGTGTTGAACCCTAAAAGGTCCATGAGGCGCTCAAGGATCCGGATTGGCTTAATGCCATGCATGAAGAACTCAACAACTTCGAGCACAACAAGGTGTGGAGATTGGTGCCAAGGCCAACGGGAAATCATAATGTCATTGGAACCAACTAGATATTAAAGAATAAGAAAGATTCTCATGGGATTATCGTTTGCAACAAGGCTCGGTTGGTAGCAAAAGGCTACTCCCAAGTCGAGAGTATCGACTACGGTGAAACCTTTTCTCCCGTTGCTCGCCTTGAATCCATTTGTTTGTTGATTGCTTATGCTTCGCATCATAACTTTAAGTTGCAACAAATGGATGTGAAGAGTGCTTTTATTAATGGTCCTATTAATGAGTTGGTGTATGTAAAACAACCCCCGGGGTTCGAGGATCCCTATTTCCCCGATCATGTGTACCAACTTGATAAGGCGCTATATGGCCTTAAACAAGCCCCACGTGCGTGGTATGAGCATCTTACCGAGTTGTTGCAAGATCGTGGGTTTGAAATTGGGAAAATCGACCCCACTCTTTTTACCAAGAAGGTCAAAGGGGAGTTGTTTGTATGCCAACTATATGTTGATGATATTATCTTTGGTTCTCCTAACAAAGCTTTCAGTGAGGAGTTTGCCGCTCTCATGACCTCAAAGTTCAAGATGTCCATGATGGGAGAGTTGAAGTTCTTTCTCGGGTTCTGTCGTGGATTTGTAACGACAGATGTCCTTAGTGTCAGGACTTAGTCGCGAGGCCAACGCATCTATGTGGTAGCTTGAGAGGGGTTGAGTGGGACGAGAGACGCAGGGCGGATCAACACACAAGACAAGGATTTAGACAGCTTCGGGCCCCAGGAAACATCATCCGGAATAGCCCTACATGCTGTTTGTGGCTAGGTCTCATTATCATCACGAGGGAGACGCTGTAAACCGGCTCTTTGTGTCTAGCCCTAGAGATTGTTTCTTGGTTGTAGTCTCTCCCTCTTTGGGGAGCCCTGCCCCTCCTTATATATGTTGAAGGGGCGGTTTACATGACTAGTCCTAGTTGGATTAGGATTACTCTATTACAAGTGGAGTCCTAGTCTTGCTTCCTTTGTAAGGGAATATTCCTTGTGCTTTCCTCATAAACCGGCCCACCATTAAACGTGAACCGGCCTTCTGGGCCATGGGCCTCGTCATCCATCTGATCCGCCCGCCGGGTTACTAATGATCCGCCAAGACCGGGCGGGTAGCCCGTGAACCGCCAAGCTCCGGGCGGGTTACCAGTGAGTCGTCCAGTCCGGCCGGGTTATACTTCCAGCCGGTTTACGCCACGGGGTATATCCCCGACATTAGCCCCCAGTTTAATTTGGATTTATCCATGTTAAACTGATCCTGTAAAATAAACACAAGAACAAACTTGACAGGTTGTGCTTCGGGTTAAGAATTCTTGTAAACCGGCACCTGATCATCCTTAAGTCCTTGTCATTTCCTCCTTCTAGAAAATCCAGGTCAATAAGCCAGCGTCATACTCAATTTGCTGACATTGGTTTCTCACAGAAAAATATTGTGAAGACTAATCCACTTGAGTCGGCTTCCAAAGCGCCGACTTAAGAAATTTTGGTCTTGAAATACTCATCCGATACCCGGTCGGTTTGAAGATGTAAAACTTGCCGGTTCAATATTACCAAAATTACCAGGTTATAAAAACTGATAATTCCGGGTCATGATTGTTGCTAATGCCGGTTCATGATTGTTGCCAACGCTGGTTCAATCTGGTTTGCTCAAACTGAGAATTTGAAAATATTTCTTCGATAATAATATAATACCTGTAGCCCCCAAGTCTTCGAGCAGAACAAAGTGATGGCTTAAGACTTGCTTCAATATAAATACTGCCAATTTTGAAGAAATCCATGTTGTTCATCCCAGTCACTAGTAAAAACTGAATACTCCATATGATGTAGCCCCCAAGTGCCGGGTTGTCATGCTTGCAGCAACCTGGGACTTGTAATTGACTGATGCCCAAAAACCTTCAACCAATGTAGCCCCCAAGGGCTAGGTCATTATGCAATAATGGGCAGGCACTTTGTAAATATGATCATGTAGACTTGAGCAGCGATATGTAGCCCCCAAGGGCCGGCTCATTATGATATGATGAGTCGAGTCTTCAATAAGGCCAATAAAAATGACTTTGCATTAGCCCCCAAGTGTCATGGTGCATGCTTGCAGCGACATGAGACTTGCATGTAATCTCAATTTGTATAATGTAGCCCCCAAGTGCCGGGTTGTAAGCCTGCAGCGACTCGGGACTATTCCTTCCATTGTTGAATAAATCATATCCTTTGATAAAATAATAGCCATTGCACTAAAGCGACTTTGAAAACCTCAATAATACCAGTTATTAATAACCATAACAAAATCCAGCCATGTTGGCTATTCAAGATAATATAATCCGGTATGTAAAACCTTATTCATTCAATATCATAATGAAAATTCAGCCAAGTTTGGCTATTTAAATAATATAACCCAATGATTTATAAGCGCGTGATTCCAATGGCGCAATCCAAATATATACTGGAGACTTATCGTCTTAAAGCCAGGCCGGTTTAATAAACACTGGATAATTTATCATCATACTGGCGACATATAGCTGAAAGCCAGGCTGGTTTAATAAACACCGGCGATTTATAATCATGCTTTATTCAACCTGTTTCTGCATACAACAAGTTTAAAGTGTCCTAGCGGTTTACCGTCGGACGGGTCATAATGCCCAACATATAACCCGGGTTTATAACCAAGGCTGCACTTAAGAACCATCAAATATGAAAGATATCATACCTGCGACATTGAATTACATCGTTGGTTTACCAACTTTTTGTAGTAAGGGTGATAATCCCAATCTTGAGTACTGATAACTCCTTCCATATTGTGCCGGTTTATGATAAAACCGTTCCGGGTTGTGATAGACACCGGATTATCCATATATAATACTGGCGACTCGTAGTCAAACCAGACCGGGCTGACAGTCTCCGGATTATAACTTGATTGTGTACTGACAACTTGTAGTTGAAAGCCAAGCCGGGTTAATGAACGCCGGTTTACTTTATAATAAGATGGTAACAGAAAATCAAACCGGGCAGATAGTCACCGGATTAAGATTTGACCATGTTTCGTCAATTTGTAATTGACCGTCGAACCGGATTAACAATGTAAACGCAACAAAAGAAAAAGGTCTTTAGCAAAAAGAACAGAATTTAAGCAAAGGCAAAGATAAAACATTTGCAAATGAGGCTTTGAGCCGATCAAGAGGCATTACCATGGTCGGACACGACCAAGCCCCCAAAAGGCGTAGCTATGGTTCGAGTCGGCCAGGTCCCCAAATGATGCATTGGCATTACGCCGATCAAGAGGTGTAGCGATGGTTCGGCTTTGACCAAAGCCCCCAAGTGATGCTGCGGCACTAGGCCGATCAAGAGGCGTGACTATGGTTCAGATTTGACCAAGTCCCCAAATGATGCATTGGCATTACACCGATCAAGAGGTGTAGCGATGGTTCGGGTTCGACCAAAGCCCCCAAGTGATGCTGTGGCACAGGGCCGATCAAGAGGCGTGACTATGGTTCAGACTTGACCAAGTCCCCAAGTGATGTTGTGGCTTTGCACCTATCAAAAGGTGTTGCTATGGTTCGGACACGACCAAATCCCCCAAGTGATGTTGTGGCATTGAGCCGATCAAGAGGTGTGACTATGGTTCAGACATGACCAAGCCCCCAAGTGATCAATAATATGATAAGCCAATAAGGCATGATACCCATGTTTGAACCGCACATCATGGCAGCAGGTCCTCTTTGGCACCTTTTAACTTTTTGCAAGAGACAAATCCTTCTTGAACCGGGATTTTGAACCGGATATTGAGAGCTTCAAAGCTATGTGGGAGAACAAATTTCCCTTAAACCGGATTGCAAACCGGAATCTTCATTTTCAGCCGGAAATTTTCTGACGACCTTTCAACTCGAACTTGTGAGAAGGTTAATTCCTTTCTAAACCGGAAATTCTTAAACCAGTTTGAGAGCTTTAGAGCTTTGTGGGAGACAGATTTCCCTTGAACCGGACTATAATCCGGATAGTTGAGAGCTTCAGTTAGACTAACTTCCCTTGAACCGGATTTTAAACCGGAATCCTTTCTGATGACCCGAAACTTCTTCATTAAGCCCGGATGTTGTAACTGTTATATACTTTCTAAGCCAGAAATTTTCTGACGGCCTTTAAATTTGCACCAATATGGCGGTTTAGGGTCCTGCATTAAACAACTTTGCAAACCGGAGTAATTGCTCTTTTAAAGAAGGCAATATGTAATATAAAATATATTGGATGGATTTCACCTGATATATCATGCCAGGGGTTATCCACCATGGAGTTGATGATCACCATGGTGAAGCTGAAATTAATCACGACCGAGTCGGCCACGGCGGCGTAAACCGGTGCGGACGAGTGAGTCAATCGCAGGCGCAGTCCCGGCTAGTTGATGTAGACCAGGTCGCAATAGACGGACGACAAAAGACGGCCGCGACTTCAGAGGCGGCATAAATAGATGAGTCGCCTGCGGTGCTGTAAGCCGGTGCGGACGGGAGAGTCGGCCGCGGCATTTGTAAATCAGTGCGGACCGACAATTCGGGCGCGGCAGCGGTAGTCGGTGCAGGTGCGAGAATTCGCCACAACATTTAAACCGGTGCGAGCCTCCTGTCCATGGTACGACGCCACTTTTGTAGTGGACTTTGTCCTGCATAAAATATATTGAAAGACAGAGTAACTATTTTCAAACAAATTAATATGCGCTAAAATAAACCGGACGAATATCACCTGGTATTTTTATATCTGAGGTGCTTATACTGGATAAGCACATTTTAGTTCCATGGATAACTCAGCATCGGAATATGCACTGTGTACGTGGCTCTGCGCTTGGTCCGGTGACTTGTGCCTAGCCTCTGAGTTTTACTGCCATTGTAATTGAGTTTTCCTTGCTTCTGCCAGCAGATTTGAGACGACGGCAGTCCATCATAGATATAACCATCTCTGAAGCCCTTGACATTCAACTTACCGAAGATCCAAACTGTTGTAAAGCTCATTTACTACTTCCTTCCTGTATCTCATATTTGTTACTCCTACAAAAGCAAACTCTCGAGCCAGCGGCTCTTGACAGAAACAGGACAAGGGGTGAGGGCGCAGGCAGGCCATGGCAGCAGACGCAATGGCTTGGTTCGATGGCACAAGAGCGAAGGTGCAGACGCGAATGAAGTCATGAGGTCGATTTTAAATCAGGCTGCAGGGCCGGCTCAACCAAGCAACAGAAGTCTACGGAGGTTAAAGCTGCGGATGTAATAGCTCGAGGTCGTATCAGCGGTGGCTTGACGAGGCGGACTCCGCGGGGGCGGGTCAGCGGTAAAGACGAACGGTTTACGGTGTGGCAATACCTGAGGTCAGCGCAGGAAGCGGCTCGAAGCAGAAGGGCGCCGGGCAGAACGGCGCGCGACCATGGCCAGTTCAACACGGGATAGGCGACTTGAGGACCTGGCGGAGGCTAAACCGGCGGGCGGCTTGAAACTGCGGCACTCGGCGCAGTAGCTCGGACGTGGGCACGGGCGCAGCTTGATCCAGCAGCGACTCGTTAAATTTGATGGAGGTGACCCGCCGCGCAGCCGGAGACGTGGCAGTCATGGAGGCGGAGGCTGAGGTAAACCGGCGCGTGTGGACAGCAGCAGTCAACAGCAGTGGTGAGCCGGCACACGGGGAACAGAGCCCGGCGGCAGACCGTAGGTGGTAGTGGAGGAAATCCGGCCCGCAACATCGGGCGACTCGGCCAGGCTTGGTCAGGTAGCGGTAATCATGGCAACTGTAGCTGCTCATAGCATGGGCAAGACGGCGGCGAGTTGAAACGGAAACAAGGCCGTGGGTGGCGGCTCGGAAGTGCGGCCAGCTCAGTCACGCACCAGCAGAAGCGATTGGGCCGGTTTAACCTGTAGCTCGCAAGTAGCAGAACGGTGGCGGGGCACCTTTGCTATTTTTCTCTAGCACAATCGGTTTGTAGTTGGAAACTAAGCGAAACGAGGGCCGTTCCCAAATCTCCGGTTTGTTGACTCCCGAGTCAATCCTGTTTCCGATTCCAGGCCGTGTACATCCTTTTTCTTCCTTCCTTTCTTTTTGTCTTGGACCACTAGAAACGCCACGTGTGACTGTAATATATTTTTTCAAAACCAAAGACTGATCCGATCTATCCTGCCTTTAGCCCTCAACTAGTCAAATCACCCTTTTTTTCCTTTTCCAGAAGTTACAATCAATGAATCCTCCACCCCCACTCGTAAACACCTCACAGAAGGCACAACCCTTTTTTATCTCGTCTGATGAACTTTAAAGAGCATGTAGATTCTTTTGAACTGGGCTTCTCTTCATCCAGAAACTTGCAAACTTCTGAATCCCTTGAGAGATCCCTCCAAGAACTCAACACCACCGTGCGCGGGCCCCACGGTGGGCGCCAACTATCATGGATTTGTCACGGCAGATGTCCTTAGTGTCAGGACTTAGTCGCGAGGCAAATGCATCTATGTGGTAGCTTGAGAGGGGTTGAGTGGGACGAGAGACGCGGGGCGGATTAACACACAAGACAAGGATTTAGACAGCTTCGGGCCCCGGGAAACATCATCCGGAATAGCCCTACATGCTGTTTGTGGCTAGCTCTCATTATCATCACGAGGGAGACGCCGTAAACCGGCTCTTTGTGTCTAGCCCTAGAGATTGTTTCTTGGTTGTAGTCTCTCCCTCTTTGGGGAGCCCTGCCCCTCCTTATATATGTTGAAGGGGCAGTTTACATGACTAGTCCTAGTTGGATTAGGATTACTCTATTACAAGTGGAGTCCTAGTCTTGCTTCCTTTGTAAGGGAATATTCCTTGTGCTTTCCTCATAAACCGGCCCACCATTAAACGTGAACCGGCCTTCTGGGCCATGGGCCTCATCATCCATCTGATCCGCCTGCCGGGTTACTAATGAACCGCCAAGACCGGGCGGGTAGCCCGTGAACCGCCAAGCTCCGGGCGGGTTACCAGTGAGTCGTCCAGTCCGGCCGGGTTATACTTCCAGCCGGTTTATGCCACGGGGTATATCCTCGACAGGTTCTATCGTGGAATTGTCACGACAGATGTCCTAGTGTGAGAACTTAGTAGTGAGGCCAACACATCTATGTGGTAGCTTGAATGGGGTTGGTCAGAATCGAGAGACGCAAGGTTTTACCCATGTTCGGCCCCTCACGGTGGAGGTAAAAGCCTACATCCTGCTTCATTGATATTGATGATGATGATCACGATTACACGGGTGCTCTAACTCGAGAGCTATAGACTTGTTTGTCTAACCACTTATCAAACTTGTGGAACTTGTCCCTCTTGGGGTGCCCTGCCCCTCCTTATATAAGTTGAAGGGGTGGGTTACATGACTAGTCCTAGTAGGATTAGGATTACTCTATTACAAGTGGAGTCCTAGTCTTGCTTCCTTTGTAAGGGAATATTCCTTATGCCTTTTCTCTTAAGCCGGCCCACCATAATACGAGCCGACCGTCGATGAACCACCCATTGGGCCACCGGGTCTTGTCGCTCCTCTGATCCGCCTGTCGAGTTACCAATGAGTCACCAGGCCCAGCCGGGTCATCAGTGAGTGGAGAGATCCGGGCGGGTCACTTCATGAGTTGCCAAGTTAGGGCGGGTTACTAGTGAGTCGCCAAGTCCGACCAGGTCATACCACGGGGTATATCCCCGACAGGTTCGAAATCGAGCAAAGAAAAGAAGGAACCTTCATCAAGCAAGCCAAATACACTCAAGACATGCTCAAGAGAATCAAGCTAAGTGATGTCAAGCCAGCTTCCACTCCAATGCCCGTCAAATGCCAACTTGACATAGATCCCAATGGTAAAGCTGTGAATCAAAAGGTATATCACTCCATGATTGGCTCCTTGCTTTACTTTTGTGCATCTAGACTGGATATCATGTTGAGTGTGGGAATTTGTGCACGATTTCAAGCCGCACCTAAGGAAAGCCACTATGTGGCATGAAGCGAATCTTTCGATATTTGGCTCATACCCCAAACTTTGGCTTATGGTACCCAATAGGAGCAAACTTCAACCTTGTAGGCTATTCGGACTCTGATTGTGCGGGAGACAAAGTGGATAGTAAGTCAACTTCCGGAGGGTGCCAATTCCTTGGTTGCTCTTTGATGAGTTTGTCATCTAAGAAGCAAAGTTGTGTGTCTCTCTCGTCCACCGAAGCGGAGTATGTGGCCGCCGGTAGTTGTTGTGCACAACTTCTATGGATGAGGCAAACTTTAAAGGATTACGGTGTCACTTCTGACAAAGTGCCTCTTTGGTGTGACAATGAAAGTGCCATCAAGATTTCTCTCAACCCGGTGCAACACTTCAAGATGAAGCATATTGAGATTTGGTATCATTTCATATGGGATCATATTAGGCGAGGGGAGATCGAGCTCAACTATGTCAACACTCATGATAACCTCACGGATATCTTCATGAAGCCATTGAAGCAAGATTTCGCGAGTAAAGGCATGAGCTAAATATCATTGATTCGAGCAATGTGGTGTGAATCTTTGCACACCCCACCATACTCATCATGATGTCTTGTTCTGGGTGTAGGCATGGACATAGGGGTAGTATTGTTCTCTTAATGAACTCTTCCTCCCCCCATTATGCATAAATTGATCAAGTCTTTCAAATTAGCCATTTTTGATGGTACTTGTGCTTCAAAGATGAGTTTTGTTCATGGGCCCATGGTTAAAATCTTCACGGTGCCATACCTTTACACTCAAAAATAGGTGGCCTCGGCCACCGCCCTCCCATTTGAAGGGAGTTGGCGTTGGTTTTGTTGGGTCCTTGTTGTTTTTGCATTAGTCTTGTGTTAGGCCCTAGGTGTTGTGGTCTCCAAGTTGTGGTTTCTCTCGTTGGTTGCGTTTTGTTCTCTTGGAGATCATCACACCATATTCCAGTGTCGTGCTCCATCCCAAGCCTTTCTCCATCTCCTGAACCATCCAATCCAATTGCACACATATTGTTCTTGGTGTTGGTAATACTGACTGGATGGTACAACCGGTGACAGGAGCGGTTCAACCGCTGGTGCTCTCGGTTTGTACCGTTCCAGGAGGACTCCCAGGGGTGTAAGCGGTTCCACCACTCGACCCCAGGTTGTGCTTCTGGCCGGTACTACCGGTTGGTTCCAGGTGGTACTACCGCTGCCTTCCAGGCAACGGAAGTACTGCCTGCAACCACTGGCAAGTACCAGGAAGCGGTACAACCGCCCCTTGATGCGGTACAAACGCTTCGTGTCTGTGGGCTTATATATATGGTCGGGGCCGAAGGGGTTATCTTTTTCCCCTCCCATTCCCTCCTCTATTTCCTTCCCTAGCCGCCAGTCACCATTGCCCTTGCCCCGGGGTGCTCGTCGTGCTCTGACTCCGTGGGCTCTCTGTGGATCCGCTCCATGGAGGCCCCCTCCTTAACGATCTCTTCCCATGGATGCATGTAATGCCCCGTTTCCTTCGTTCTTTGTTCTAGGGTTTCCTTTCCTTCTTCTAGGGCATTACTTGACATTCCGCGT
The DNA here is from genome assembly GCF_002162155.2 of Triticum dicoccoides. Taxonomy (NCBI): domain Eukaryota; kingdom Viridiplantae; phylum Streptophyta; class Magnoliopsida; order Poales; family Poaceae; genus Triticum; species Triticum dicoccoides. Next base: position 124,010,542 of record NC_041388.1, on the reverse strand, counting down.
TTATTGTTCAAACTATTGGGTGGAAGAGATCTTTATATGCCTCCTGCTTAGTTTGCATTTCTTAGAAGTTAGAACATTGTTAGTATGATTCAAATCTCATGGCTGGTCCTTCTCCATCTGGTAGTGCTACTCTCCCAGCAGTTCTACGACCTCAAGTGGCGGTACAACCGCTGGAGCAGTACTACCGGTGGTAGAATCGGTACAACCGCGGTGTATGAACCACGTAACACTGTTCTATCTTCTCTGTTTTGCAATCTATCTATTCCTCTGCTCGTGTGTGCAATCCTCTCATCTTTGCTGGGTTTCTTGTGTTCTTCTCATGTGTGTGTGTGTGTGTGTGTGTGTGTGTTTGTGTGTTTGTGTGTGTGCAGGTGGCTCTGGTTCTCGCTCTGCTCCTCGCAAGACCAAGAAGAGGGCTAGGAGATGCAAGCCCCGGTTGAGTCTAATGAAGAAGAAGAGGTTGTGATTCCCACCAAGCCCACTCGCCGTGAGACGTCTGCCGCTTCCAAGCAACATGTGGTTATGCCCTTGCACCAGTGGAAAGCCAAGGATTGGGAAGCCTTCCGTTCAAAAAATCCATACGAGGTTCCCATTGCGCCTCGTTGGACCACCGTTCAGTTCCGGAACGAGATGCAAGTGCGGATTGTTCATGAACTCTTTGAGCACAACAAGAATAGGTATGCCAAGCAGTGGACCATTGATCTTGACCATTGGAGGAGTAACTTGGAGTATTTTGGTGAGGCTTTGTCTCTCTATGAGGAGTTTGATCTGGTCAAGCTCATGTCAGTAAACTGTGACTTTGATGTTCAGCTTATCCATCAGTTTTATGCCACTGTTCATTTTTGAGAAGATGATGCTCGCACACTCACGTTCATGTGCCATGATGAGCTCTTCCAAGGACCCTGGAGGGCTATCTTCAATGCTATTGGGTATGACGATACCGACCTTGAAGGGAATGGTGGCATTCGTCCTCACGACCATCCTGATTCCATGCCAAAGGAGAAGCTTGCCCCTCTGTACATTCGGGGCCATGGTATTATTGGAGAATCCAAGGATCTTGAGAAGGTCTATGACATCATGCATCGAGTGTTTCACAATGTGCTTTTGCCCAAGGTGGGAAATCAAGATGAAGTCCATGGCTACCTTGTTAACTTGATGGTTGCTATGAATACCAAGGTGGGCTCTGGTGCAACGTTTGATGTGTCCAACTGGATGTGGCACGAGATGTACAACATGGTTATCTACAGAAAGGTCCCTATTTATGCTCCATTTGTCATGTGCTTTATGAACTCAGTTTGGGCTGTTCGCCGTCCTGGAGAGCTTCTCACTTCTCCAGATAACCTCACCGTGCATGAGGTCAAGCAGCTCAAGAAGAAGAAGCACACCGAGCCTCGCTTTCCCGCCAATGATCCCGAGGATGTCCATGCTACTTCAGATGAAGAGGATTTTGAGCCGGATCCCGGGGCCAAGCCCTCTTGGGTCACCAAGCTCACTTCTAAAGTGAAGAAGACTCTCTACCTCCAGACTGACATTCAGAAGAAGATGTATGAGGCCCATGTCAATGAGAAGCATGCCAGGCGTCATCAGATTGCTATGATGAAGCACCTCAATATGCCAGTTCAGAGTGGCTCTGAGAAGAGCATCACACTGGAGGAGTTATATGTGTCGGTGTACAAAAGTAGGGGCTCTCCTTTTGACCCCTTTACTTGTGCACGGGCAGTCAGAGTCACGCGCTGCAGCCACACTTAGCAGGGCAGAGGAGGGAAGCCGAAGAGAATCCAAAGCACAAGACGACCAAGGCGACGCCAGGACCGGAAGCACAGGAGGGCAAGAGGGTGAGGTGGACTCCCTCGGCAAGATCCTTGCCGAGGCGCCCCCCAGCCCCGACAAGAGCCTTGCTGGGGCAACTTGCCCGATGCCAGCAGAGTGAACCACCCTTGAGCCCACCGTCTCCAACCTAACCAACTGCATTGGAACCAAGCCTCGGGAGGCGCCTCTATGGTGGCATGCAAATCTTCGTCAAGCTCGTAAATATATGAGTTCAGATGAGGACTAGAAGACGGCGACCCTCAGCAGGATCCTAGCCGAGGAAATCCACAAGACCCCCGGCAAGTGATAACCCACAAGTATCGGGGATCGCAATAGTTTTCAAGGGTAGAGTATTCAACCCAAATTTATTGATTCAACACAAGGGGAGCCAAAGAATTTTCTCAAGTATTAGCAGCTGAGTTGTCAATTCAACCACACCTGGAAACTTAATATCTGCAGCAAAGTGTTTAGTAGCAAAGTAATATGATAGTAGTGGTAACGGTAGCAAAAGGTAATGATAGCAAAAGTAATATTTTTGGTGTTTTCTAGTGATGATAGCAATAGCAACGGAAAAGTAAATAAGTGAAGAACAATATATGGAAAGCTCATAGGCAATGGATCGGTGATAGAGAATTATGCCAGATGTGGTTCATCATGTAACAGTCATAACCTAGGGTGACACAGAACTAGCTCCAATTCATCAATGTAATGTAGGCATGTATTCCGAATATAGTCATACGTGCTTATGGAAAAGAACTTGCATGCCATATTTTGTCCTACCCTCCCGTGGCAGCGGGGTCCTAGCGGAAACTAAGGGATAGTAAGGCCTCCTTTTAATAGAGTACCGGACCAAAACATTAACACATAGTGAATACATGAACTCCTCAAACTACAGTCATCACCGGAAGTGGTCCCGATTATTGTCACTTCGGGGTTGCCGGATCATAACACATAGTAGGTGACTATAGACTTGCAAGATAGGATCAAGAACTCTCATATATTGATGAAGGCATAATAGGTTCAGATCTGAAATCATGGCACTCGGGCCCTAGTGACAAGCATTAAGCATAGCAAAGTCATAGCAACATCAATCTCATAACATAGTGGATACTAGGGATCAAACCCTAACAAAACTAACTCGATTACATGATAAATCTCATCCAACCCATCACCGTCCAGCAAGCCTACGATGTAATTACTCACACACGGCAGTGAGCATCATGAAATTGGAGATGGAGGATGGTTGATGATGACGACGGCGATGGAGTCCCCTCTCCGGAGCCCCAAACGGACTCCAGATCATCCCTCCCGAGAGAGTTTAGGGCTTGGCGGCGGCTCCATATCGTAGAACGTGATGAATGCTTCTCCTTTATTTTTTCTCTCAGAACACGAATATATAGAGTTGGAGTTGAGGTTGGAGGAACTCCAGGGGGCCCACGAGGTAGGGGCGCGCCCAGGGGGGTAGGCGCGCCCCCACCCTCGTGGCTAGGGTGTGGGCCCCTGGTCTTGATCTTTTGCCAGTATTTTTTATTATTTCCAAAAAAATGCTCCGTGGAGTTTCAGGTCATTCCCAGGACTTTTGTTTCTGCACATAAATAACACCATGGCAATTCTGCTGAAAACAGCGTCAGTCCAGGTTAGTTCCATTCAAATCATACAAGTTAGAGTCCAAAACAAGGGAAAAGTGTTTGGAAAAGTAGATACGACGGAGACGTATCAACTCCCGCAAGCTTAAACATTTGCTTGTCCTCAAGCAATTCAGTTGACAAACTGAAAGTGATAAAGAAAAACTTTTACAAACTCTGTTTGCTCTTGTTGTTATAAATATGTAAAGCCAGCATTCAAGTTTTCAGCAAAGATTATGAACTAACCATATTCACAATAACTCTTAGGTCTCATGTTTACTCATATCAATAGCATAATCAACTAGCGAGCAATAATAATAGATCTCGGATGACAACACTTTCTCAAAACAATCATAATATGATATAACAAGATGGTATCTCGCTACCCCTTTCTGAGACCGCAAAACATAAATGCAGAGCACCTTTAAAGATCAAGGACTGACTAGACATTGCAATTCATGGTAAAAGAGATCTAGTCAAGTCATACTCAATGTAAACTAACAGTAATGAATGCAAATGACAGCGGTGCTCTCCAACTGGTGCTTTTTAATAAGAGGATGATGACTCAACATAAAAGTAAATAGATAGGCCCTTCGCAGAGGGAAGCAGGGATTTGTAGAGGTGTCAGAGCTCGGTCTTGAAATAGAGATGAATAATATTTTGAGCGGTATACTTTCATTGTCAACATAACAACCAAGAGATGGCGATATCTTCCATGCTACACACATTATAGGTAGTTCCCAAACAGAATGGTCAAGTTTATACTCCCCCTCCATCAGCAAGCATCAATCCATGGCTTGCTCGAAACAATGAGTGCCTCCAACTAATAAGAGTCCCAGGGGGAGTTTTGTTTGCAATTATTTTGATTTGATTTGCATAAAGCATGGGATTGGGCATCCCGGTGACCAGCCACTTTATCGTGAGTGAGGAGCGGAGTCCACTCCTCTTGAGAATAACCCGCCCAACATGAAAGATATGGACAACCCTAGTTGATACATGAGCTATTCGAGCATACAAAACATAATGTTTATTTGAAGCTTTAGAGTTTGGCACATACAAACTTACTTGGAACGGCAGGTAGATACCGTATATAGGTAGGTATGGTGGACTCATATGGAACAACTTTGGGGTTTATGGGATTGGATGCACAAGCAGTATTCCCGCTTAGTACAGGTGAAGGCTAGAAAAAGACTGGGAAGCGACCAGCTAGAGAGCGACAACAATCATGAACATGCATTAAAATTAATCAACACCGAATGCAAACATGAGTAGGATATAATGCACCATGAACATAAATATCATAGAGGCTATGTTGATTTTGTTTCAACTACATGTGTGAACATGTGCCAAGTCAAGCCACTCGAATCGTTCAAAAGAGGATACCACCCTATCATACCACATCACAACCCTTTTAATAGCATGTTGGCACATAAGGTAAACCATTATAAGCCGCTAGCTAATTAAGCATGGCATAATAAACTATGATCTCTAATTGTCATCGCAAACATGTTTATTCATAATAGGCTGAATCAGGAACGATGAACTAATCATATTTACAAAAACAAGGGAGGTCGAGTTCATACCAGCTTCTCCCATCTCAATCAGTTCATCATATATCGTCATAATTGCTTTTCACTTGCATGACCGAACGATGTGGATAATAATAATAGTGCACGTGCATTGGACTAAGCTGCAATCTGCAAGCATTCAATAAACAGGAGAAGACAAGGCAATATGGGCTCTTTTATCAGGTCAACAATAACGCATATAAGAGCCACTTCAACAATTTAATTATGGTCTTCTCCAATCGACCCCCAAAGAAAAGAAAAGAAATAGAACTATTTACACGGGAAAGCTCCCAACAAGCAAAAAGAAGAACATGAAATCTTTTTGGGTTTTCTTTTTAATTACTACTACAAGCATGGAAAGTAAACTAGCTAAAAGCTACAACTAATTTTTTGTTTTTCTTAATGTTTATTAAACACACAAGAAGAAAGCATAAAAAGAGAAAATAAACTAGCATGGATATTACAATGAAAAAGTATGAGCACCGACATCTAGCAATGAGTGTGTGAACATGAATGTAACATCGGTGGGAAATACGTACTCCCCCAAGCTTAGGCTTTTGGCCTAAGTTGGTATAATGCCATGGATGGCCTGGCGGATATCCAAAGTTGTAGTTGGGGCGTACTGAGATGCAGCAGTCATTGCATCGTGGGCTGCAGTTTGGAGGCGAGCTATCTCAACTCTCCTCTTATAGTCTCCCGCCTCCTCTCTGGTTATAAATTATCTCCCTTTTGCCTGAAAGTCAAAGAAGGTAGAAGCAGGGAGAGCGACGTGATAGGTGCATCGTCTATCAAAGATTAGTCGGTACTGGAGGAACTGATCGTTCCTCTCAACAAATTATGACGAACCATAGCCTCATAATCCAAATAAGCAGGAGGCAACTCAATATCATCCTCACGTATGGTTATACCAAGAAAATTAGCTATGCGGGTTGCATAAATTCCACCAAAGAAATCTCCATTAAATCTATTAAGATGCAACCTACGTGCAACAATGGCTCCCAAATTATAAGATTTATCTCCTAACACAGCACTCCTAAGAATACTGAGGTCAGGGACACACATGTGACATGCTTCATCTTTACCGTTAATGCATCTACCTATGAAGAGAGCAAAATAATGTATAGCAGGAAAGTGAATTCTCCCTATGGTAGCTTGTGCTATATCTCTAGATTCCCCCCCAGTTATATTAGCAAGAAAATCTCTAAATTCATATTTGCGAGGTTCACTAGCACTACCCCATTGTGGAAGTTTGCAAGCAGTGGTAAAATCCTCTAAGTCCATAGTATAAGAATTTTCATAGAGATCAAACATGACAGTCTGAGAATTGCATGAAGATGAAAATTCAAACCTCCTCACAAAGGAACTAGTGAGATAGTGGTACTGAAGGCATTTTTCTTCCTCGGAGCTCACAAGATCAGCATTACGCAAATATGCGCTAAATTCTTCCTTAATTCCTCCTCGATCCATGAAGTCCTCTGAAGGCCATTCACAAGGCCGCACTAGGGCGTCCCTTGGTGGTTCATCATCAGCATCATGCATTGCAAGCCTGGGTCCTTGTTTCCTTGAAGAAACACCTTGGTACATTTTCCTAAACATATTTCTTCCTTTGGAAAAATTCTGAAATTTTTTGGAACTTCAAATAGAAGTGAACCAAACTCAACAAAATTGATAGCAACTACTCCTACAAGTGCCTAGAGCCTATATCATGCATCAAAACTACTTGGAACCACATAAATTTGACATGCAAGCTCAAGAACATGGTCACCTAGGCAGCACAAATTTGCAATGAATAAAGCACTAGAACAAAAACTAATTGGACCAATGGAGGAGTCACATACCAAGGAACAATCCCCTAAAGCAGTTTTGTGAGAGGTGCTTTGAGCAAGGAGATCAAAAATCGCAGCAAAATGAGCTAGAACTCGTGCTTGAGCTGGATAATGGTGTTTGTGGGAGGAAGAAGGAGTGTGTGGTGCAGGAATAAGTGGAGGAGGGCCACCATGGGCCCACGAGGCAGGGGGCGCACCCAAGGGGGGTAAGGCGTGCCCTCCACCCTCGTGGCCAGGTGGATGCCCCCTGTTGTGTTCTTAGTACCAAATATTCTCAAATATTCCAGAAAAAAATCATATTTAAATTTCAGGGCATTTGGAGAACTTTATTTTCGGGGTATTTTTATATTGCACGGATAATTCAGAAACAGACAGAAAATACTATTTTTATTTTATTTAATATAAATAACAGAAAGTAAAAAGAGGGTACAAGGAGTTGTGTTTTCTAACTTCATCCATCTCATGCTCATCAAAAGGAATCCACTAACAAGTTTGATCAAGTCTTGTTAACAAACTCATTTCGAGTAACATGAAACCGGCGAATTTTCGAATAACACTAGGTTACCTCAACGGGAATATGCACATCCCCAACAATAAGAATATCATATTTCTTCTTGATAGTAGGATGAGGAAATTCAAAACCTCCAAAAATAATCGATGGAATTTTTTCAATAGAATTTATACTATGAACCTGAGGTTGTTTTCCTCAGAAAGTGTACCATATGCTCATTACCATTAACATGAAAAGTGACATTGCCCTTGTTGCAATCAATAACAGCCCCTGCAGTATTCAAAAAGGGTCTTCCAAGAATAATAGACATACTATCGTCCTCGGTAATATCAAGAATAACAAAGTCTGTTAAAATAGTAATGTTTGCAATCACAACAGGCACATCCTCACAAATACCGACAGGTATAGCAGTTGATTTATCAGCCATTTGCAAAGATATTTCAGTAGGTGTCAACTTATCCAAATCAAGTCTATGATATAAAGAGAGAGGCATAACACTAACACCGGCTCCAAGATCACATAAAGTAGTTTTAACATAATTTCTTTTAATGGAGCATGGTATAGTGGGTACTCCTGGATCTCCAAGTTTCTTTGGTATTCCACCATTAAAAGTATAATTAGCAAGCATGGTGGAAATTTCAGCTTCTGGTATCTTTCGTTTATTAGTAACAATTTATTTCATATACTTAGCATGAGGATTCATTTTGAGCATATCATTTAATCGCATACACAAAAAGATAGGTCTAATCATTTAAGCAAAGCGATCAAAATCCCCATCATCCTTTTTCTTGGATGGTTTGGGAGGAAAAGGCATGGGTTTTTGAACCCATGGTTCTCTTTCTTTACCGTGTTTTCTAGCAACAAAGTCTTTCTTATCATAACGTTGATTCTTTGATTGTGGGTTATCAAGATCAACAGCAGGTTCAATTTCTATATCATTATCATTGCTAGACTGAGCATCAACATGAACATTATCATTAACATTATCACTAGTTTCAAGTTCATTACTAGATTGTGTTTCAGTATCAGAAATAGAAACATCATTTGGATTCTCAGGTGTTTCAGCAATAGGTTCACTAGAAGCATGCAAAGTCCTATCATTTTTCTTTTTCTTCCTTTTAGAAGGACTAGGTGCATCTATATTATTTCTCTGAGAATCTTGCTCAATTCTCTTAGGTTGGCCCTCAGGATAAAAAGGTTCCTGAGTCATTTTACCAGTTCTAGTAGCCACTCTAATAGCATAGTCCTTATTCTTACTATTCAATTCATTGATCAAATCATTTTGAACTTGAAGTACTTGTTCTACTTGAGTGGTAACCATAGAAGCATGTTTACTAATAAGTTTAAGTTCACCTTTGACATTAGCCATATAATCACCCAAGTGTTCAAGCATATCAGCACTGCATTTTAATTCCCTACCAAAATAAGCATTGAAATCTTCTTGCTTAACCATAAATTTATCAAACTCATCTAAGCATGGGCTAGCAAACTTAGTAAATGGGATTTCGGCTTTATCATATCTATAGAGAGAATTTACCTTTACTACCTGTGTCGGGTTATCAAGACCATGTGTTCCTTCAATAGGTGATGGATTAAAACCATATATTTCTTCAACAGGCGGCAAATTAAGACCATGTATTTCTTCAATAGGAGGTAGATTCTTAACATCTTTAGCTTTAATACCCTTTTCTTTCATGGATTTCTTTGCCTCTTGCATATCTTCAGGACTGGGAAATAGAACACTCTTTTATTCGGAGTTGGTTTAGGAATAGGCTCAGGAGTTGGCTCAGGAAGTGTCCAATTATTTTCATTTGTCAACATATTATTTAATAGAATTTCAGCTTCATCCGGTGTTCTTTCCTTGAAAACAAAACCAGCACAACTATCCAGGTAATCTCTGGAAGCATCGGTTAGTCCATTATAAAAGATACCAAGTATTTCATTTTTCTTAAGAGGATGATCAGGCAAAGCATTAAGTAATTGGAGAAGCCTCCCCCAAGCTTGTGGGAGACTCTCTTCTTCAATTTGCACAAAATTATATATATATATATATATACCTTAAGGCAGCTTGTTTCTTATGAGCAGGGAAATATTTAGTAGAGAAGTAATAAATCATATCCTGGGGACTACGCACACAACCAGGATCAAGAGAATTAAATCATATCTTAGCATCACCCTTTAATGAAAACGGGAATATTTTAAGGATATAAAAGTAGCGAGTTCTCTCATCATTAGTGAACAGGGTGGCTATATCATTTAATTTAGTAAGATGTGCCACAACAGTTTTAGATTCATAGCCATAAAAAGGATTAGATTCAACCAAAGTAATTATATCAGGATCAATAGAGAATTCATAATCCTTATCAGTAACAAAGATATGTGAAGTAGCATAAGCAGGATCATATTTCATTCTAGCATTCAGAGTTTTTTGCTTAAGCTTAGCTAATAATTTCTTAAGAGCACTTCTATCATTGCAAGCAAGAAAGTCTCTTTTAGTTTCTTCATCCATAACATAGCCCTCAGGCACAACAGGTAATTCATATTTATTAGGAGAGCCTTCATAATCACTTTCATCAGTATTATCAGTTTCAATAATTTTACTCTCTCTAGCCCTAGCAAGTTGTTCATCAAGAAATTCACCGAGTGGCACAGTAGTATCATGCATAGAAGTAGTTTCATCATAAGTATCATGCATAGCAGAAGTGGCATAATCAATAACATGTGACAAATCAGAATCAATAGCAGAAGCAGGTTTAGGTGTTGCAAGCTTACTCAAAACAGAAGGTGAATCAAGTGCAGAGCTAGATGGCAGTTCCTTACCTCCCCTCATAGTTGAGGGATAAATCTTGGTTTTTGGATCTCTCAAGTTCTTCATAATGATAAGCAGATATAAATCCCAAGTGACTCAAAGAATAGAGCTATGCTCCCCGGCAACGGCGCCAGAAAATAGTATTGATAACCCACAAGTATAGGGGATCGCAACAGTTTTCGAGGGTAGAGTATTCAACAAAAATTTATTGATTCGACACAAGGGGAGCCAAAGAATTTTCTCAAATATTAGCAGCTGAGTTGTCAATTCAACCACACCTGGAAACTTAATATCTGTAGCAAAGTGTTTAGTAGCAAAGTAATATGATAGTAGTGGTAACGTTAGCAAAAGGTAACAATAGCAAAAGTAATATTTTTGGTGTTTTGTAGTGATGATAGCAATAGCAAGGGAAAAGTAAATAAGCGAAGAACAATATATGGAAAGCTCGTAGGCAATGGATCGGTGATAGAGAATTATGCCGGATGTGGTTCATCATGTAACAGTCATAACCTAGGGTGACACAGAACTAGCTCCAATTCATCAATGTAATGTAGGCATGTATTCCGAATATAGTCATACGTGTTTATGGAAAAGAACTTGCATGACATGTTTTCTCCTACCCTCCCGTGGCTGCGGGGTCCTAGCGGAAACTAAGGGATATTAAGGCCTCCTTTTAATAGAGTACTGGACCAAAGCATTAACACATAGTGAATACATGAACTCCTCAAACTATGGTCATCACCGGAAGTGGTCCCGATTATTGTCACTTCGGGGTTGCCAGATCATAACACATAGTAGGTGACTATAGACTTGTAAGATAGGATCAAGAACTCTCATATATTGATGAAAACATAATAGGTTCATATCTGAAATCATGGCACTCGGGCCCTAGTGACAAGCATTAAGCATAGCAAAGTCGTAGCAACATCAATCAGAGAACATAGTGGATACTAGGGATCAAACCCTAACAAAACTAACTCGATTACATGATAAATCTCATCCAACCCTTCACTGTCCAGCAAGCCTACAATGTAATTACTCCCGCACGGCGGTGAGCATCATGAAATTGGTGATGGAGGATGGTTGATGATGACGACGGCGACGGATTGCCCTCTCCGGAGCCCCGAACGGACTCCAGATCACCCTCCCGAGAGAGTTTAGGGCTTGGCGGCGGCTCCGTATCGTAAAACATGATGAATCCTTCTCCTTTATTTTTCTCTCTTAGAACACGAATATATAGAGTTGGAGTTGAGGCCGGAGGAGCTCTAGGGGGCCCACGAGGTAGGGGGCGCGCCCCCCACCCTCATGGCTAGGGTTTTGGCCCCTAGTCTTGATCTTTTGCCAGTATTTTTTATTATTTCCAAAAATACGCTCCGTGGAGTTTCAGGTCATTCCGAGAACTTTTGCTTCTGCGCATAAATAACACCATGGCAATTCTGCTGAAAACAGCGTCAATCCTGGCTAGTTCCATTCAAATCATGCAAGTTAGAGTCCAAAACAAGGGCAAAAGTGTTTGGAAAAGTAGATACGACGGAGACGTATCAGCAAGACCCTTGCTGGGGATGACAGCAACGCCACGACAAGACCCTTGCCGAGGGCGTCAGCAGGGCCACTGCTAGGCCCGCACCATCCAAGACTCTGTTGCCGTTCGCGCGCAGCTCCCAGCCCAACCAGCTAGGCAGGCACCTGCGTGGCATCATGCAGCTTCCAGGCCAAATCAGCAAACACCTGCGTGTCGGCATGCAGATCTTCATAAAGGCCCTACCATCGCGCCACCTCAGCTGCCTACCTGCCTACGTGGCGCTGTATGCATCGCCAGCCTGGGCGCATGTCGAAGCGAGGCGAAGCAGCGATGGATGGGATAGGCCTTGTTCCTGTCCCCGATAAAGCTAATGGACTCCTACTTGGTGCATTTAATGCACCTTGTCTCGTAATGCCGTGCGATAAGCTCGCACACTGTAGGCCTTTCCACCTCCTGTGTGCCACTGTGGTAGCCCCTTTTTCACTATGGCATCCCCTTTTTCCTACAAAAGGAGGCCCAAGGCGACCAGGAGAGGGATTCGGCTTTTTGGAACGGGACAGCCACCGTAGCTAGTTCAGAAAGCTCAAGAACACTTAATACATCCAGCAAAGCAGGAGTAGGGTTTTACGCGTCCTCGCGGCCCGAACCTGGGTAAATGATCCGTGTGCTTGCTCCTGATCCTGCTCTTCTCACGACCCCACGCCCGCCGACCTTAGAAGGGATCCCAGTGATCCCATAGGTGTCGTTCTCGCCGACATCTTTGGCGCGCCAGGTAGGGGGCTCGTAGTTGTGAGAATCTTGTCTAGCAGTTAGCCTAGCGGTTGTTCATCGCCATGGCTCCCAAGAAAAAGGCGGCCACGTCGGTCGGTTCATCGGGGGCCGGGCGGCCCGTACCGGTGCGGGTGAGCAGCGGGCCGGTCGCGGACAGAACCCGAGGCGCGACCCGCGAGCACCAACATCGCTCTGGCAGTCAGAGCCTGGCGAGGGGCGTCGTTCGTGCGCAAGGCGACGGGCCACCCGCCGCGAAATCCAGAGACGGAGCTTCCCCCCCCCCCCGCAGACGGCGCGGGACCCTCCAGGGGCATCGCCGTACCACCCGCGGGTGGCGCGGCGACGTCCAAGACTCCTAGTTCGACGCCCACATCACACTCTTCCAAAGTTGTGCGCGACGAGCAGCGTCACCACACTGGTGACCCTCGACGCCGCCGTGGGAAGAGTCATGTGCGTCATCCGTGGGACGCAGGAGGCCAGCATGCCCGCCGAAGTGCTGGTGAGGACGGTGCACAGCCGCTGGGCCGTGACAGAGCTCCTTCTAACGTGGTGAGATGTTGAAGCGCACCGCGGTCCATGCAGCTTTCGCTACCGCCCACGCCAGCAGAAGCCTTGGTGCGCACGCGGCTGCTCCTCGACTTCCCTCCCGCCGCGGAGAAGCTCGACGAGTGGAGAGCCACTATCCGGAGCCTCGTCGGCGTCACCAACAAAGATGAGCCACGGCCGGCGGGGCCCTCAGGCCGGCGCTCCATCGAGCCATTGCATGCCAGCGGTGGAGGGGCCGGAGGCGCCGCGGCCACGGTGCACTCTCCTCCTCCACGCCAACCACTGCGTATGTCGGTTCGTCGTGATGACGCTTGTGATGACATTTCCATAGCTTCGTCCGACCCATGGACCCGCCTTGACCAGCGCCAGGTTCTTCGGGAACGAGCCCATGAAGACGCTCGAACCACCATCGAGCGCCTGCGCGATACGCGCCACCAGTCAGACAGGCGGGCGGGGCCCGCTATGGACCACCCAACACTGGGAGACTCCGGCGGCCTGCCTTACGAGGTGGGTTGCCCAGCTTTTACCCGTGAGCTGCGGCAGTTCCAGTGGCCGTCCCACCGCACGTTCAAGCCCAACGTCGGCGAGGAGTACGACGGCAAGACCCACCCGTCAGAGTTCCTTAGCATCCACACCATCGCGATGCAGGCCGCTGGAGCTCGTGATGACAAGGTGCTTGCCAATTACTTCCTGTTGGCCCTGAAACCCAATGTCATGTCTTGGTTGATGCACTTAAAGGCGGATTCCATTTCTTCTTGGTCAGATCTGTGGTATGAGTTCATTGGTGCCTTCACTGGAGGCCACCAAGCTCACGGGCAGGCGAGTGATTTGCATATCATTCCCCAGAAGGAAGGCGAAAACCTGCGTAAGTACATACAGAGGTTCAGCCGAGTGCAATACAACATCCCAGATGTTCATCCAGCCGCTGTGATCAGCGCATTCCATCAAAATGTGCGTAACCACAAGATGCGTGAAGAGCTGGCAATGAACAAGGTCAAGGATGTGGCCAAACTTTACGTTCTGGCCGATAGATGCGCCCGGGCTGAAGAGGGAAGGAAGTACCCCGGTGAAGACGCCGGTGCGGAAACCGACTCTACCGACGAAGACACCGCCGCCCCGACGAAGAAGGGATGGCATCGCAACAGGAAACACAAGGACAAGACCGTGCTTGCCGTCGAGGAATCCGGAGACACCAGCGCCGCCAAGAAGGCCAAGGCCGATGACCCTGGCAAGGAGATTGTCGGGTGCACCGCTTGCCGGGCCTTGGCGGCTGCCGACAAGCCAGGGGGCTCCGACAAGCAGTACTACAAGAGCCACAGCACCAAGGGCCACGACCTCCAGAACTGCCGATAAGTTGAGCTGCTTGCTGAAAAGCAAAAAGGCAAATATGAGAGCTAGGACAAGGAGAAGGGTCGGGATGGTGCCAAAGGATCTGACAAGAAGCGTGGCGGCCGAGGGGGTCGCCGCGGCAAGGATAACCAGCAAGAGAGGCCCGCTCGGGGCCTCGACAAGAAGTAGGAAGACGATGATCGTGACGAGGATGACGAATCCGATGAGCATGAGTTCCAGAAGGCTACGGAGGCCATGTGCGTAGATGGTGGAACCTCGCTGCCACTTCTCACCACCAACTCAAGCAGTGGGCGCGTGAGATTACAGCAGCAGAGCCATCGTTTGACGCTCAGAAGCCACTGAAGTGGTCCAGCACGCCCCTCATCTTTGACGCCGAGGACCACCCTGACTGCAGGACTGTGGTCGGGTGTTTTCCTTTGTCAGTCTCACCAACGATACGCAACCTCAAGGTAAATAAGATGTTGGTTGACAGCGGGGCTGGCCTGAACTTGATCTAACCCGTCGTAATCAAAAGGCTGCAAATTCCTGATGGAGACCTTGAGGAAACGGGGATGTTTCAAGGGGCCAGTCCGGGAAGGAGCCAGCCGAAGGGGAAGGTCACATTGCCCATTACATTTGGAGGTGAGTTGAACTATTGGACGGAGAGGATCATCTTCGATGTGGCCGAGATCCCCTGCCCTACAACGGGATCCTCGGCCGCCCGGCACTAGCCAAGTTCATGGCGGCATTGCACTACGCCTACAATACGTTGAAGATGCATGGGCCGATGACCATCATCACCGTCCCCTCCGACAATAAGGATGCGCTGATGTACGCTGACCAACTCTATCGAGAAGCAGTTGCAGCTGCTACCGCCAAGGCACTTGCTCCTGCCGTTGAGGCCCCGGGAGGGAAGAAGAAGACCGGCAAGACCTCTCGCACCCACTCCGGCGAGCGCACCTCTTCGGAGTGTTGTGCTACCATCGAGGACGTGCCCGGGAGCTCTACCGGCAAGAGCAAGAAATCTAGAGCTGCACCACCAGAGACCAAGAGGGTGGCTGTCAAGGAGGATGGCACGGGAGGGGCTTTCACCATAAGCTCCACCCTCGAAGGCAAATAGGAAGGCGCGCTCATCGCTTTCCTGCGGGCGAATGTCGATGTGTTTGCGTGGCAAGCATCCGACATCCCCGACATTCCCAGGGAACTGATTGAGCACCACCTTGCTGCCTGTCCCCATGCGCGACCCATCAGGCAGAAGGTCAGGAAGCAAGCTTTGGAACGACAGGAGTTCATCACGGAGGAGATCAGGAAATTGGAAGCCGCAGGTTTGGTGAGAGGAGTGCTCCATCCGACGTGGTTGGCCAATCCAGTGGTGGTGCACAAGGCAAATGGGAAGTGGAGGCTGTGTATAGACTACACGGATGTCAATAAGGCTTGTCCTAAGGACCCCTTCCCGTTGCCGCGCATCAACCAGATTGTTGACTCCACGGGCGGGTGTGATCTGTTGTCATTCCTCGACGCCTACTCGGGCTACCACCAGATCTTCATGGCAAGAGAATATGAAGAGAAGACAACCTTTATCACCCCATGTGGTACGTATTGCTTTTTATGGATGCCTTTCGGGTTGAAGAGTGCTGGCTTGACATTCGCAAGGGCGGTCCAGATTGGTTTTGAGCCCCAGCTACATAGAAATATGGAAGCATATATGGATGACATAGTGGTCAAAACCAAGGACAAGGCGACCCTTGTACAAGACCTAGGAGAGACGTTTGCCAACCTACGCAAGATCAACCTCAAGCTGAACCCTGAGAAGTGTGTCTTTGGCGTCCCGTTAGGAAAACTTCTCGGGTTCTTTGTGTCACAACGTGGGATCGAGGCAAACCCAGACAAGATCAAGGCTATTGAGCAGATTGAGGCACCCAAGCGGATCAAGGATGTGCGCCGGCTCACTGGTTGCGTTGCCGCCATGAGCAGGTTCATCTCCAAGTCCGCTGAACATGCCCTTCCCTTTTTCAAAATCTTGAAGAAGGCAGGCCCAATGGAGTGGACCCTAGAGGCCGAGGCAGCGTTGCGGGATCTGAAGAAATACCTTTCCTCTATGCCAATACTGGTTGCGCCTAAACCACAAGAGTCGTTGCTGTTGTATCTGGTGGCAATGAATCAAGTGGTCAGCGCCGCACTAGTGGCACAGAGGGAGGTTGATGAAGAGGCAGTGGCCACGGCAGGACCGGCGGATGGCAAGTCAGATATTCCCTCGGCAGGGCCTGGTGCCGGCAAGGCAAGGCCCCCGGCAGAGTCCTACGCCATCGGGGCAGGGCCCGCGCAGCCAAGTGAAGTGGTGCAGAAGAAGAAGATGATGCAGCACCCGGTTTACTTTGTCAGCTCCCTCTTGCAGGGGGCCAGGTCAAGGTACTCCGGCGTGCAGAAATTGCTCTTCGGCCTCCTTATGGCCTCGAGGAAGCTGCGTCATTACTTCCGAGCCCACAAGATCACTGTTGTCACCCGCCTCCCGTTGCAACAGATATTGCACAACCCAGATGCAACCGGAAGGATTGTGGAGTGGGCCTTGGAGTTGTCAAGCTTTGGGTTGAAGTTTGAAAGTACTTAGACAATCCAGAGCAGAGTCTTGGCGGAGTTCATTGCAGAATGGACCTCAACGCCCGACGATGAAATCCAGGAGATCGCTCTCCCCGGTAGGGAGGCAAGTCACGACTGGATCATGTACTTTGATGGGGCTTTCTCGCTGCAAGGCGTCGGTGCCGGTGTGCTGCTTGACGCACCCACCGGAGAGCAACTCAAGTATGTGATCCAGATGCACTTTCCTAGGGAGATGACCACAAACAACACTGCTGAGTACGAGGGGCTGCTTGCCGGTCTTAGGATCGCGGCAGACCTGGGGGTGAAGAAGCTCATCGTCAGGGGTGATTTGCAGCTTGTCGTCAGACAAGTCAACAAAGATTACCAGAGCCAGTTGATGGAGGCCGACGTAGATGAGGTGAGGAAGCTGGAGGAGCGCTTCGACAGTATTCAAGTGGAGCACGTTCCGCGAGCGGAGAACGACATCGCTGACTACCTATCAAAGCACACTGCATTCAAGCTACATGTGGAACAAGGTACCTTTTTGCTTCGACTAATTCAACCATCCATCGAACCATCAACGGAACGGAACAGGCGGAGGAAATAGGGCCCCGGCAAGTACTTTCTTGTCGAGTCCCCAGGGGCCTCCGACGAGAGTGTTGTCGTGGATTTCGAGCCTACCAAGGGGCAGCTGGCTCCGACAAGGCGCCAAGCCCTGGCCGTAGAGACAGCTGCCACCATGGTAGAGGAAATGCCTTTGGTCCTTGCCGTCGAGCCCCAGGCTCTGGCATGGGCACAGCATACCGTCCGTTTCCTCTAGACAGGGGAACTTCCTGAAGAGCAGGAAGAAGCGAAAAAGGTGGCCCGACGGTCTGCCTCATACCAGTTCGTCGACGACGTCCTGTACAGAAAAAGACCGAACGGTGTGAAATTGAAGTGCATCCCCTGGGAGGAAGGACTGGAGCTGTTGGCAGAGATACATGGAGGCATATGTGGCTCCGACATAGGGTGGAGGGCCCTTGCCGACAAAGCATTCTGGCAAGGCTTCTTCTGGCCCACTACCCTCCAGGATGCGATGGCACTAGTAACCAGGTGTGAAGCGTGCCAGTTCCATTCAAAGAAGCTTCATCAACCAGCTCAAGCCCTTCAAACAATTCCTCTCTCCTGGCCGTTTTCGGTCTGGGGGCTCGACATACTGGGCCCCTTCCCCCCATGTTGTCGGGGGCTTTGAGTACTTGTATGTTGCAATCGACATGTTCACAAAGTGGCCGGAAGTGGAAGCAGTGAGGAAGGTGACAACACAGTCAGCCGTCAAGTTCTTCAAGGGGCTAATCTGCCGTTTTGGTGTGCCAAACAGAGTCATCACCGACAACGGCATGCAGTTCACAAGCCACACCTTCATGCAGTACACCCAAGACCTCGACAGCAAGGTCTGTTTTGCTTCCATGGCACACCCACGGAGCAACGTCCAGGCGGAGAGGGAAAATGCTGAAGTACTGCGAGGCCTGAGAACAAAGACTTTTGACAAGCTGCATAAAAGCGGAAGGCGCTGGATTGATGAGTTGCCGATGGTTCTTTGGTCGATCAGGACGATGCCAAATCGAGCCACCGGCCTGACACCCTTTGCCCTGGTATACGGGGCAGAAGTAGTTCTCCCCACGAAACTCATATATGGGTCATCTCGAGTGCTCACTTATGACGAGTTTGAGAAAGAGCGATTGCGGCAAGATGACGCAACGCTCCTTGAGGAAGATCGTCTTCGGGCAGCTGCTATGAGAGCAGCACACTACCGGCAAGCCCTGCGCCGCTACCATAGCCGCAAGGTCCATGGCCGAAGCCTGGAGGAAGGCGACCTTGTTCTTCGGCGTGTTCAGTTGGCCAAGAATTTCAACAAGTTGACGCCAAAGTGGGAAGGCTCTTATCGGGTAATACGAGTCACCAAGCCCGGCGTAGTCCTTCTAGAGACCGAAGATGCTGTCCCAGTAAGCAATTCCTGGAGCATCGAACATCTTCGCAAGTTTTACCCACAAGGCATGGTTGCCAGGCCTCCCGGCGAACCACCTTTTGTACGAGCCTTGCCGGCAAGGCATGTAACCCTCTGTACAAAGCCAGGCGCAGACCCTGAGCATAAATAAACGAAGCGCTGGTGCCCTAAGTTATAGCATGCATGCTAGGTCAAGTCTTTCCCTCGGTTAGGGTTGACAGTGCTTAGCGGCGACTAACCCCTAGCCTAGAGGTCAAGTGTGCATCTTTCTGTTCTCTTTGGTTCGCAGGGCACACGGACACTTCTGCTGAGCTGCTTGGGAAAACGAGAACGAACCGGCGCTCCGGCCCCGGCAAGCCAAGACTGCTGGGGGCTGAAGATACAAGGATCCAACCACGGCAAGCCAAGGTTGCCGGGGGCTGTGGATTCAGGTAAGTCTTTCATCCCCCTGTTATGCATTTCCATATAGAACTGGGACATGTGAAACCTCGTTTATGTTCTTGAAAACACCGTGCTCCCCCTTTCTTGTACCCAAGAGTTACCTCCTGGGTCGGAATTTGGTAGTAGTCGCGGTGGCGAGGAGATGAACGAGGGGCCTAACTCTACTTCGCCCCTGCCTCCGCCAAGAGCGCGAGAATGGTGGACCGAAGTGGGGGGACGACAATGCATGTTGTCGGGCGACGTGTTTATATTAAAAATAACAAGGATTCATCCTTGGCATGGGCCTCGTTCACGCACAAAGAACCCGGCAAGCACCCTTTTTCATTAAAAACATCCCATACAGGTACAGTTCATACAGAATTAAAAACATGAGCAAGGGTATAACAAGTCTTAAAATTAACAAGTGCCCGCAGGCTTACAAACTAAAAAAAAGATAAGATGCCCGTAATCCCTTTCTTGTCCCTCTCCTCAAAAGGTGGAACAAGAGGGCAGGAGGGTGAAAAGAGCGCCTAGGTGAGGTGCGAGGAGCAGAAGGCGCCAAGAGAACGTCCCGGTGCCGCGAGGGGTGCTGGAAGATGAGGCAGTGGGCCGGCAATACGCGACAATGGCATCGGTTCCCGTGTACTCTGACTTGACGGCCGCCACCCGCCTTCTTCGCCCTCTATGGCCCTCCTACGCCAGCTGCCCAAGGAGACGACAAGGAGCACCCCGATGGAGAGCTTGGTGAGGATGGCCCCCGGCAAGGCGCGTGGCCGAGGGAGGGGTGGCGCAGTCAGTTGGAGTCGGCATCCCGCCGCTCGACTCCCTCGCCGTCGTTGTTGCTGTCCTCCCTGTCACTCCCGCTTCAGGAGGAATCTTCATCGTCGGAGGAGCTCTCCACGCAACACTTCAAGCGAGTTCCGAGATCTCCGAAGACCTTGACGGAGAGCAGGTTGCCCTCCGGTAACTTGAAGTAGAGGACAATCCCCGCCGCTAGGCTGTGGTTGCTTGTGAATGTCTTCCATCCGCGGCGGAGGTACATGATGTGAGGGGCAGGGAAGTCGACATCGACCCACGTTCCGCCGTTCCAGCAGCCCTTCATGTGCAACCAGAGGGTCTGGGTGGATCGAGCTCCATCTCTCGAGCAAAGGCAGTAGGGAGACGGAGGCGGCGACGCGGTGGCCGGCGCAGCCTGATGAAGAACTCGCGGGGCTGGTCCCCGACGTGGTGCTTCATCGGGGGAGGCATCGCTGGCGGAGGCAAGGCCGATACGCCGCCCCATCCTCCTGTCCCCCGAGCGCCACGATGACCTCGACCTCGCCCCCTCCCCCGTACTCTTGTAGCCGGTTCCGCCACCACGAGCTCTTGGGAAGGAGGAACGCGCTGGCGAGCAGCAACCCTCGCCGCCACCGTCGAAGGGCCAGCGCTTCCTCTCGCCATGGAGGATGGAAGGAAGAAGAGGAGATGGAAGGAGACGGATGATGGAAGAATGTGGAATGCCGCCCCATCCCCTCCTTATAAAGGGGCGGAGTTGGGGCTCGGCCGCCCCACTCGACCAATCCGGTCATCGGGGGCGCGGGGAATCAGGACCGGCCTGCTGCCCCAATCAACGACGGCCCGGTTTCCCGCCTCCACCTCCTGCCACCTGCATGAGGGACACATGGCGAGCGAGCAGCATTGAAGGGACAGGCGAAGCGGCTGCTCCCCACCCCATGATCGTGGGGCGCGGGCGCCTTGAAGGCCACGACCCGAGTCCACCCGATTAAATGGGTCGTGCCTCTGCGCCTCCCTCCTTTTACGGGGAAGGCATGGGCCGCCTCTTTACCACGATGTGATGCATGCGTGCGGGAACCGCCCCACGCATGACCCCCACGTCACGCACGACCCTCCACGTCACGCGTTCAACGCATGTCATGGGGAAGCGCAACGGACGGGAAGTTACTATAGTAAAATCCGCCCCACCTGCCCGCGCACCGTTATGGGCCTAGCCCAACAACGTGTCGCGCTTATGTGTGGCCTAGGCCCGGGGCTCCTGCCGGTGTAAAAAAGTAAGGGCTCTCCTTTTGACCCCTTTACTTGTGCACGGGTAGTCAGAGCCACGCGCCGCAGCCACACCTAGCATGGCATAGGAGGGAAGACGGAGAGAAGCCAAAGCACAAGACGACTAAGGCGACGCCAAGACCGAAAGCGCGGGAGGGCAAGAGGGAGAGGTGGACTCCCTCGGCAAGATCCTTGCCGAGGCGGCCCCCGCAGCCCCGGCAAGAGCCTTGCCGGGGCAACTTGGCCGATGCTAGCGGAGTGAACCACCCTTGAGCCCACCGGCTCCAACCTAACCAACTGCGTTGAAACCAAGGCTCAGGAGGCGCCTCTGTGGTGGCATGCAAATCTTTGTCAAGCTCTTAAATATATGAGTTCAGATGAGGACTAGAAGACGGCGACCCTCGGCAGGATCCTAGCCGAGGAAATCCACAAGACCCCTGGCAAGACCCTTGCCGGGGATGGTGGCAACGCCACGCCAAGACCCTTGTCGAGCCCTCGGCAAGACCCTTACCGAGGGCGTCAGCAGGGCCACTGCCAGGCCCGCACCAGCCAAGACTCCGCTGTCGTTCGCACGCAGCTGCCAGCCCAACCAGCTGGCCAGGCACTTGCGTGGCAACATGCAGCTTCCAGGCCAAATCAGCAAACACCTGCGTGGTGGCATGGAGATCTCCCTAAAGGCCCTAACACCGCGCAACCTCGGCTGCCTGCCTGCCTACGTGGCGCTGCATGCATCGCCAGCCTGGGCGCGTGTCGAAGCGAGGCGAAGCGGCGACAGACGGGACAGGCCTCGTTCCCGTCCCCGATAAAGCTAATGGACACCTACGTGGTGCATTTAATGCACCTTGTCCCGTAATACCATGCGATAAGCTCGCGCACTATAGGCCTATCCACCTCATGTGTGCCACTATGGCAGCCCCTTTTTCCTACAAAAGGAGCCCCGAGGCGACCAGGAGCGGGATTCGGCTTTTTGGAACGGGACAGCCACCGTAGCTAGTCCAGAAAGCTCAAGAACACTTAATACATCCACCAAAGCAGGACTAGGGTTTTATGCGTCCTCGCGGCCCAAACCTGGGTAAACGATCCGTGTGCTTGCTCCTAAACCTGCTCTTCTCACGACCCCGTGTCCGCCAACCGTAGAAGGGATCCCAGTGATCCCATAGGTGTCATTCTCGCCGACAATACGTCTCCAACGTATCTATAATTTTTAATTGTTCCATGCTATTATTTTATCTGTTTTGGATGTTAATGGGCTTATTTATACACTTTTATATTATTTTTGGGACTGACCTACTAACCCAAGGCCCAGTGCAAATTGTTGTTTTTTTTGCCTAT
This sequence comes from Triticum dicoccoides, assembly GCF_002162155.2. NCBI lineage: Eukaryota > Viridiplantae > Streptophyta > Magnoliopsida > Poales > Poaceae > Triticum > Triticum dicoccoides. Next base: position 123,987,873 of record NC_041388.1, on the reverse strand, counting down.
TTTAGTGTTTCGCAGAAAACGAATATCAAACGGAATGAAACCTTCGGGAGAGTTATTTTTGGAACAAACGTGATCCAAGGGACTTGGAGTGGACGTCAAGAAATCAACGAGGAGGCCACGAGGCAGGGAGGCGCGCCTGCCCCCTGGGCGCGCCCCCACCCTCGTGGCTCCACCGACCTACTTCTTCCTCCTATATATATATCCATATACCCCGAAAACATCCAGGAGCACCACGAAACCATATTTCCACCGCGACAACCTTCTGTACCCAAGAGATCCCATCTTGGGGCCTTATCCGAAGCTCCACCGGAAGGGGAATCGATCACGGATGGCTTCTACATCAACACCATAGCCTCTCCGATGATGTGTTAGTAGTTTACCATAGACCTTCGGGTCCATAGTTACTAGCTAGATGGCTTCTTCTCTCTCTTTGGATCTCAATACAATGTTCTCCTCGATCTTCTTGGAGATCTATTTGATGTAGCTCTTTTTGCGGCGTGTTTGTCGAGATCCGATGAATTGTGGGTTTATGATCAAGTTTATCTATGAACAATATTTGATTCTTCTCTGAAATATTTTATGTATGATTGGTTATCTTTGCAAGTCTCTTCGAGTTATCAGTTTGGTTTGGCCTACTAGATTGATCTTTCTTTCAATGGGAGAAGTGCTTAGCTTTGGGTTCAATCTTGTGGTGTCCTTTCCCAGTGACAGCAGGGGCAGCAAGGCACGTATTGTATTGTTGCCATCGAGGATAAAAAGGTGGGGTTTATATCATATTGCTTGAGTTTATCCCTCTACATCATGTCATCTTTCCTAATCCGTTACTCTGTTCTTATGAACTTAATACTCTAGATGCATGCTGGATAGCGGGCGATGTGTGGAGTAATAGTAGTAGATGCAGAATCGTTTCGGTCTACTTGTCGCGGACGTGATGCCTATATACACGATCATGCCTAGATATTCTCATAATTATGCACTTTTCTATCAATTGCTCGACAGTAATTTGTTCACCCACCGTAATACTTACGCTATCTTGAGAGAAGCCACTAGTGAAACCTATGGCCCCCGGGTCTATCTTTTATCATATAAGTTTCCAATCTATTTTATTTTGCAATCTTTACTTTCAATCTTTATCATAAAAATACCAAAAATATTTATCTTATTATTATTATCTCTATCAGATCCCCCGAGTTTTGTGTTGTGAAGTTTTCAAGTTTTGGGTAAAGATTTGATGGATTATGGAATAAGGAGTGGCAAGAGCCTAAGCTTGGGGATGCCCAAGGCACCCCAAGGTAAAATTCAAGGACAACCAAAAGCCTAAGCTTGTGGATGCCCCGGAAGGCATCCCCTCTTTCGTCTTCTTCCATTAGTTACTTTACTTGATGCTATATTTTTATTCACCACATGATATGTGTTTTGCTTGGAGCGTCTTGTATGATTTGAGTCTTTGCTTTTTAGTTTACCACAATCATCCTTGATGTACACCTTTTGAGAGAGACACGCATTGGAATTTATTAGAATACTCTACGTGCTTCACTTATATCTTTTGAGCTAGATAATTTTGCTCTAGTGCTTCACTTATATATTTTATAGCACGATGATGGTTTTATTTTATAGAAATTATTGATCTCTCATGCTGCACTTATATTATTTTGAGAGTCCTTTAGAACAGCATGGTAATTTGCTTTGGTTATGAAATCAGTCCTAATATGATAGGCATCCAAGATGGGTATAATAAAAACTATCATAGAAAGTGCATTGAATACTATGAGAAGTTTGATACTTGATAATTTTTTTGAGATATAAAGATGGTGATATTAGAGTGTTCTAGTTGAGTAGTTGTGAATTTGAGAAATACTTGTGTTAAAGATTGCAAGTCCCGTAGCATGCACGTATGGTAACCGTTGTGTAATAAATTTGAAACATGAGGTGTTCTTTGATTGTCTTCCTTATGAGTGGCGGTCGGGGACGAGCGATGGTCTTTTCCTACCAATCTATCCCCCTAGGAGCATGCGCGTAATGCTTGGTTTTTGATGACTTGTAGATTTTTGCAATAAGTATGTGAGTTCTTCATGACTAATTTTGAGTCCATGGATTACTCGCACTCTCACCCTTCCATCATTGCTAGCCTCTTCGGTATTGTGCGTTGCCCTTTCTCACCTTGAGAGTTTGTGAAAACTTCGCTGGTGCATCCAAATCCCATGATATGATATGCTCTATCACACATAAACCTCCTTATATCTTCCTCAAAACAGCCACCATATCTACCTATTATGGCATATCCATAGCCATTCTGAGATACATTGCCATGCAACTTTCCACCGTTTCATTCATGACACGCTTCATCATTGTCATATTGCTTTGTGCTACCTCTTGAGCACCGTGTTGGTTTTCCCCGAAGAGGAAGGGGTGATGCAGCAAAGTAGCATAAGTATTTCCCTCAGTTTTTGAGAACCAAGGTATCAATCCAGTACGAGGCTATGCGCGAGTCCCTCGTACCTGCACAAAACAAATAAATCCTCGCAACCAACGCGAATAGGGGTTGTCAATCCCTACACGGCCACTTACGAGAGTGAGATCTGATAGATATGATAAGATAATATTTTGGTATTTTTGTGATAAAGATGCAAAGTAAAATAAAGGCAAAGTAAAAAAGCAAAGGAAATAACTAAGTAGTAGGAGATTAATATGATAAAGATAGACCCGGGGGCCATAGGTTTCACTACTGGCTTCTCTCGAGAGCATAAGTATTCTACGGTGGGTGAATAAATTACTGTTGATCAATTGACAGAATTGAGCATAGTCATGAGAATATCTAGGTATGATCATGTATATAGGCATCACGTCCGAGACAACTAGACCGACTCCTGCCTGCATCTACTACTATTACTCCACTCATCGACCGCTATCCAGCATGCATCTAGAGTATTAAGTTAAAAACAGAGTAATGCCTTAAGCAAGATGACATGATGTAGAGGGATAGACTCATGCAATATGATGAAAACCCAATCTTGTTATCCTCGATGGCAACAATACAATACGTGCCTTGCTGCCCTACTGTCACTGGGAAAGGACACCGCAAGATTGAACCCAAAGCTAAGCACTTCTCCCATTGCAAGAAAGATCAATCTAGTAGGCCAAACCAAACTGATAATTCGAAGAGACTTGCAAAGATAACCAATCATACATAAAAGAATTCAGAGAAGATTCAAATATTGTTCATAGATAGACTTGATCATAAACCCACAATTCATCGATCTCAACAAACACACCGCAAAAAGAAGATTACATCGAATAGTTCTCCACAAGAGAGGGGGAGAACATTGTATTGAGATCCAAAAAGAGAGAATAAGCCATCTAGCTAATAACTATGGACCCGTAGGTCTGAGGTGAACTACTCACACTTCATCGGAGGGGCTATGGTGTTGATGTAGAAGCCCTCCATGATCGATGCCCCCTGCGGCGGAGCTCCAGAACAGGCCCCAAGATGGGATCTCGTGGATACATAAAGTTGCGGTGGTGGAATTAGGGTTTTGGCTCCGTATCTGATCGTTTGGGGGTACGTAGGTGTATATAGGAGGAAGGAGTACGTCGGTCGAGCAACAGGGGGCCCACGAGGGTGGAGGGAGCGCCTGGTGGGGGTAGGTGCGCCCTTACCTTGTGGCCTCCTCTTTTGTGTCTTGACGTAGGGTCCAAGTCTCCCGAGTCTTGTTCGTTGAGAAAATCATGTTCCCGAAGGTTTCATTCCGTTTGGACTCCGTTTGATATTCCTTTTCTTCGAAACCCTAAAACATGCAAAAACAACAATTCTGGGCTGGGCCTCCGGTTAATTGGTTAGTCCCAAAAATAATATAAACGTGGATAATAATGCCCAATAATGTCCAAAACAGTAGATAATATAGCATGGAGCAATCAAAAATTATAGACACGTTGGAGGCGTATGAAGCATCCCCAAGCTTAATTCCTGCTCGTCCTCGAATAGGTAAATGATAAAAACAAAATTTTTGATGCGGAGTGCTACTTGGCATAATTTTAATGTAATTCTTATTAATTGTGGTATGAATATTCAGATCCAAAAGATTCAAGACAAATGTTCATATTGACATAAAAATAATAATACTTCAAGCATACTAACTAAGCAATTATGTCTTCTCAAAATAACATGGCCAAAGAAAGTTCATCCCTACAAAATCATATAGTTTAGTCATGTTTCTTTTTCGTCACACAAGAATGCTCTCATCATGCACAACCCCGATGAAAAGCCAAGCAATTGTTTCATACTTTAGTAATCTCAAACCTAACTTTCACGCAATATATGAGCGCGAGCCATGGACATAGCATTATGGGTGGAATAGAATATAATGAGGGGGGTTATGTGCAGGGGCGGAGACAGGGGGGCGAGCAG
>NC_041388.1:123904647-123983099 GCF_002162155.2 Triticum dicoccoides | reverse complement strand
ACGTATGTACGCATACGCGTACTAGCTAGCCGGACTTTGATTACAATTAGGACTAATCCCCCGGAAAACAAAAAAAATAGGCCTAATATTTCCTGGCATGTACTTACGTTCGTACGACAAAGAAGCCCACTAAACGTTGCAGCCCAGCTGTCCATTTTAGTTAGGCTATCGTAGACATTCCTTTCGCCAGACATCGTATCAATCTCCTCTCCAACCCTAAAATAAAGATTGAACTTCTGTATGCGACGCCGTCGGCCACCTGCGGCCGATCTCGCCCGCTCGCCATCTGCAGGGGCTAGGTGATCTGACCAAGACAATGGAGAGGTGCAGCTGGTGCTTGTACCTTCTCCTTTCACGCTCTGCTGATCCTGACAGACTACCGACTGGCTCAATCTGCCTCGGTGCGGTGCCATCGATTCTACCGGCCGTCACAGCGTCAATCAAGTAGGTATTAACTTGTACATGATTATCTGATGAATAAACACTCAATTCTGAAGTTACATCAGTACTATATACAACCTTTAGCTAGTATCTAAGGCAATTGAATAATACTGTTTCTATTTCTTATTTATGACGCCACAAGGATTAAGAGAACACACCAACAATAAATTCCTTGGTTATAATATACTAATATAAAAAAACTTCTGTTCTCTATAGACAAACATATGTTGCCATAAGATACACATATGGTTAGCAAACTCCAAATTCAATGCTATATCGACACTCAATATATTGTGATGTTTTATGTCTTTTGTGATCACTTTGTCATTTCGCCCCCTCTATGGTCAAATCCAGGCTCCGCCCCTAGTTATGTGGAGAAGACAAAAAGGGAGAAAGTCTCACATCAACGAGGGTAATCAATGGCCTATGGAGATGCCCATCGATTGATGTTAATGCAAGGAGTAGGGATTGCCATGCAACGGATGCACTAGAGCTATAAATGTATGAAAGCTCAACAAAAGAAAACTAAGTGGGTGTGCATCCAACTTGCTTGCTCACGAAGACCTAGGGCACTTGGGGAGGCCCACTGTTGGAATATACAAGCCAAGTTCTATAATGAAAAATTCCCATTAGTATATGAAAATGACAAAACAAGAGACTCTCTATCATGAAGATTAAGGTGCTACTTTGAAGCACAAGTGTGGCAAAGGATAGTAACATTGTCCCTTCTCTCTTTTTCTCTCATTTTTTGGGCCTTCTCTTTTTTATGGCCTTTCTTTTTTTTATATTCCTCACTTGGGACGATGCTCTAAAATGATGATCATCACACTTCTATTTATTTACAACTCAATGATTACAACTCGATACTAGAACAAAAGATGACTCTATATGAATGCCTGCGGCGGTGTACCGGGATATGCAATGGATCAAGAGTGACATGTATGAAAGAATTATGAACGATGGCTTTGCCACAAATACTATGTCAACTACATGATCATGCTAAGCAATATGACAATGATGAATGTGTCATGATAAACAGAATGGTGGAAAGTTGCATGGAAATATATCTCGGAATGGCTATGGAAATGCCATAATAGGTAGGTATGGTGGCTGTTTTGAGGAAGATATAAGGAGGTTTATGTGTGAAAGAGCATATCATATCACGAGGTTTGGATGCACCGGCGAAGTTTGCGCCAACTCTCTATGTGAGAAAGGGCAATGCACGGTACTGAAGAGGCTAGCAAGGATGGAAGGGTGAGAGTGCGTATAATCCATGGACTCAACATTAGTCATAAAGAACTCACATACTTATTGCAAAATTCTACAAGTCATCAAAAACCTCGGTAATACATGCATTCTCCTAGGGGGATAGATTGGTAGGAAAATACCATCGCTCGTCCCCGACCGCCACTCATAAGGAAGACAATCAAATAACACCTCATGTTTCAAATTTGTTACATAACGTTTACCATACGTGCATGTTACAGGACTTGCAAACTTCAACACAAGTATTTCTCAATTTCACAACTACTAAACTAGCACGACTTTGATATTATTACCTCCATATCTCAAAACAATCACCAAGCATCAAACTTCTCTTAGTATTCAAAACACTCTTAAGAAAATTTTACTAATCTTGAATACCTAGCATATTAGGATTTTAAGCAAATTACCATGCTATCTAAGACTCTCAAAATAATCTAAGTGAAGCATGAGAGATCAATAGTTTCTATAAAACAAATCCACCACCGTGCTCTAAAAGATATAAGTGAAGTACTAGAGCAAAACTATATAACTCAAAAGATATAAGCGAAGCACATAGAGCATTCTAACAAATTCCAAATCATGTATGGCTCTCTCAAAAGGTGTGTACTGCAAGGATGATTGTGGTAAACTAGAAAGTAAAGACTCAAATAATACAAGACACTCCAAGCAAAACACATATCATGTGGCGAATAAAAATATAGCTCCAAGTAAAGTTACCCATAGAAGTAGACGAAAGAGGGGATGCCTTCCGGGGCATCCCCAAGATTTGCTTTTAGGTGTCCTTAGATTATCTTGGGTGTGCCATGGGCATCCCCAATCTTAGGCTCTTGCCACTCCTTGTTCCATAATCCATCAAATCTTTACCCAAAACTTGAAAACTTCACAACACAAAACTTAAAGTAGAAAATCTCGTGAGCTCCGTTAGCGAAAGAAAATAAAAGGCCACTTCAAGGTACTGTAATGAACTAATTCTTTATTTATATTGGTGTTATACCTACTGTATTCCAACTTCTCTATGGTTTATAACTATTTTACTATCCATATATTCATCAAAATAAGCAAACAACACACGAAAAACAGAATCTGTCAAAAACAGAACAGTCTGTAGTAATCTGTAGCTAGCGCAAGATCTGGAACCCCCAAAATTATAAAATAAATTTCTGGACGTGAGGAATTTATCAATTAATCATATGCAAAAATAATTAACTAGATAGAACTCCCCAAATAAAAATGACAGCAGTTCTCGTGAGCGCTAAAGTTTCTGTTTTTTTACAGCAAGTGTAACAAGACTTTCCCCAAGTCTTCCCAACGGTTCTACTTGGCACAAACACTAACTAAACACAAAAAACACAACCAAAACATAGGATAGATAAATTATTTATTACTAAACATGGGCAAAAATCAAGGAATAAAAATAAAATTGGGTTGCCTCCCAACAAGCGCTATCGTTTAACGCCCCTAGCTAGGCATAACAAGCAAGGATAGATCTAGGTATTGTGCCATCTTTGGTAGGCAATCCATAAGTGGCTCTCATAATAGATTAATAAGGTAATTTAATTTTATTTCTAGGAAAGTGTTCCATGCCTTTGCTTAATGGAAATTGGAATCTAATATTTTCTTCCTTCATATCAATAATTGCACCAATCGTTCTAAGGAAATGTCTACCAAGAATAATAGGACATGAAGGATTGCAATCTATGTCAAGAACAAAAAAATCTGCGGGTACATAATTCCTATTTGCAACAATAAGAACATCATTAATTCTTCCAATAGGTTTCTTAATAGTGGAATCCGCAAGGTGCAAGTTTAGAGAGCAAACATCAAAATCACGGAAACCTAACAAATCACACAAAGTCTTTGGATCATGGAAACACTAGCACCCAAATCACATAAAGCATAGCATTCATGATATTCAATTTTAATTTTAATAGTTGGTTCCCACTCATCATAAAGTTTTCTAGGGATAGAAAGTTCCAATTCAAGTTTTTCTTCATAAGATTGCATCAAGGCATCAACGATATGTTTAGTAAATGCTTTATTTTGACTATAAGCATGAGGAGAATTTAGCACGGATTGCAACAAGGAAATACAATCAATCAAAGCGCAATTTTCATAGTTAAATTCCTTGAAATCCACAATAGTGGGTTTAGCATTATCTAGGGTTTTAATTTCTTCAATCCCACTTTTATCAATTTTAGCATCAAGATCATCAAATTCCGAATTCTTGGAATGCCTTATAGGTAAAGGTGGATCATATTCAGTCCCATCATTATCAAGATTCATATTGCAAAACAAAGATTTAATAGGGGACACATCATTAACTTTTAGATCTTCATCATTATTTTCATAGCAATCCGGTTTAGCGGCCATCTTATTAACTAAGGTAGCCCGCCTATCTGAAATTTCAGCAGTTAATTACTCAAGATGAGCAATTTGGTATCTTAAACCATCAAATTCTTTATACATATCATCAAGCTCTTTATTCATAAAACTCATAAAACTTTTCTGTTCTTTAAGCTCGTTTCTGAAGAAACTATTATGTTCGAATTACAAGACCATGAAACTCCTGACATTGCTTTCGATCTCTTCTAACCTTTTAAGGTGAAGGTCACCAAATTTAGGTAGAGCCATCGCGACAAGCAAGCAAACTAACACACAAGCAAAAAGCAAGCGGGCAAAAAGAGGCAAATAGAGAAAGAGAGGGAGGATAGAGAGAGAGGGCAAATAAAACGACAAGGGTGAAGTGGGGGAGAGGAAAACGAGAGGCAAATGGCAAATAATGTAATGCGGGAGAGAAGGGTATGTGATGGGTACTTGGTATGTTGACTTTTGCGTAGACCTCCCCGGCAATGGCGCCAGAAATCCTTCTTGCTACCTCTTGAGCACTGCGTTGGTTTTCCCCGAAGAGGAAGGGGTGATGCAGAAAAGTAGCGTAAGTATTTCCCTCAGTTTTTGAGAACCAAGGTATCAATCCAGTAGGAGGCTACGAGTGAGTCCCTCGTACCTGCACAAAACAAATAAATCCTCGCAACCAACGCGAATAGGGGTTGTCAATCCCTACACGGCCACTTACGAGAGTGAGATCTGGTAGATACGATAAGATAATATTTTTGGTATTTTTGTGATAAAAATGCAAAGTAAAATAAAGGCAAAGTAAAAAAGCAAAGGAAATTACTAAGTACTAGGAGATTAATATGATAAAGATAGACCCGAGGGCCATAGGTTTCACTAGTGGCTTCTCTCGAGAGCATAAGTATTCTACGGTGGGTGAACAAATTACTATTGAGCAATTGACAAAATTGAGCATAGTTATGAGAATATCTAGGCATGATCATGTATATAGCCATCACGTTCGAGACAAGTAGACCGACTCCTGCCTGCATCTACTACTATTACTCCACTCATCGACCGCTATCCAGCATGCATCTAGAGTATTAAGTTAAAAATAGAGTAACGCCTTAAGCAAGATGACATGATGTAGAGGGATAGACTCATGCAATATGATGAAAACCCCATCTTGTTATCCTTGATGGCAACAATACAATACGTGCCTTGCGCCCCTACTGTCACCGGGAAAGGACACCGCAAGATTGAACCCAAAGATAAGCACTTCTCCCATTGCAAGACTGATCAATCTAGTAGGCCAAACCAAACTGATAATTCGAAGAGACTTGCAAAGATAACCAATCATACATAAAAGAATTCAGAGAAGATTCAAATATTGTTCATAGATAGACTTGATCATAAACCCACAATTCATCGGTCTCAACAAACACACCGCAAAAAGAAGATTACATCGAATAGTTCTCCACAAGAGAGGGGGAGAACATTGTATTGAGATCCAAAAAGAGAGAAGAACCCATCTAGCTAATAACTATGGACTCGTAGGTCTGAGGTGAACTACTCACACTTCATCGGAGGGGCTATGGTGTTGATGTAGAAGCCCTCCGTGATCGATGCCCCCTCTGGCGGAGCTCCGGAACAGGCCCCAAGATGGGATCTCGTGGATACAGAAAGTTGCGGCGGTGGAATTAGGGTTTTGGCTCCGTATCTGATTGTTTGGGGGTACGTAGGTATATATAGGAGGAAGGAGTACGTCGGTGGAGCAACAGGGGGCCCACGAGGGTGGACGGCGCGCCTGGTGGGGGTAGGTGCGCCCCCTACCTCGTGGCCTCCTCTTTTGTGTCTTGACGTAGGGTCCAAGTCTCCCGACTCTTGCTCGTTGAGAAAATCACGTTCCCGAAGGTTTCATTCCGTTTGGGCTCCGATTGATATTATTTTTCTTCAAAACCCTAAAATAGGCAAAAAAACAACAATTATGGGCTGGGCCTCCGGTTAATAGGTTAGTCCCAAAAATAATATAGAAGTGGATAATAAAGCCCAATAATGTCCAAAACAGTAGATAATATAGCACGGAGCAATCAAAAATTATAGATACCTTGGAGACGTATCACTTTGCATGATCATGTAGTTGACATCGTATTTGTTGCAAAGCCACCATGCATAATTTATCATACATGTCACTCTTGATTCATTGCCCTTCCCGGTACACCGTCGGAGGCATTCATATAGAGTCATATTTTGTTCTACTATCGAGTTGTAATCATTGAGTTGTAAATAAATAGAAGTGTGATGATCATCATTAATAGAGCATTGTCCAAAATAAAAAAAGAAGAAGAAATGCCAAATAAAAAAAGAAAGGCCCAAAAAAAGAAAAAAGAAAAAAGGGACAATGCTACTATCCTCTTTTTCCACACTTGTGCTTCAAAGTAGCACCATGATCTTTATGATAGAGAGTCTCTTGTTTTGTCACTTTCATATACTAGTGGGAATTTTTCATTATAGAACTTGGCTTGTATATTCCAACAACGGGCTTCCTCAAATGCCCTAGGTCTTCGTGAGCAAGCAAGTTGGATGCACACCCACTTAGTTTCTTTTGTTGAGCTTTCATACATTTATAGCTCTAGTGCATCCATTGCATGGCAATCCCTACTCCTTTCATTGACATCAATTGATGGGCATCTCCCTAGCCCATTGATTAACCATGTCAATGTGAGACTTTCTCCTTTTTTGTCTTCTCCACATAACCCCCATCATCATATTCTATTCCACCCATAGTGCTATATCCATGGCTCACGCTCATGTATTGCGTGAAAGTTGAAAAAAGTTTGAGATTACTAAAGTATGAAACAATTTCTTGGCTTGTCATCGGCCTTGTGCATGATGAGAGCATTCTTGTGTGATGAAAATGGAGCATGACCAAACTATATAATTTTGTAGGGATGAACTTTCTTTTGCCATGTTATTTTGAGAGGACATGATTGCTTAGTTAGTATGCTTGAAGTATTATTATTTTTATGTCAATATTAAACTTTTGTCTTGAATCTTTCGGATCTGAACATTCATGCCACAATAAAGAAAAATACATTGAGAATTATGCTAGGTAGCATTCCACATCAAAAATTCTATTTTTTATCATTTACATACTCGAGGACGAGCAGGAATTAAGCTTGGGGATGCTTGATACGTCTCCAACGTATCTATAATTTTTGATTGTTCCATGCTATTATATTATCTATTTTGGATGTTAATGGGCTTATTTATACACTTTTATATTATTTTTGGGACTAACCTACTAACCAAAGGCCCAGTGCAAATTGTTGTTTTTTTGCCTATTTCAGTGTTTCGCAGAAAAGGAATATCAAACGGAATCCAAACGGAATGAAACCTTCGGGAGAGTTATTTTTGGAACAAACGTGATCCAGGAGACTTGGAGTGGACGTCAAGAAATCAATGAGGAGGACACGAGGCAGGGAGGCGCGCCTGTAGCCTGGGCGCGCCCCCACCCTCGTGGGCCCCTCGTGGCTCCACTGACCTACTTCTTCCTCCTATATATATCCATATACCCCGAAAACATCCAGGAGCACCACGAAACCATATTTCCACTGCCGCAACCTTCTGTACCCAAGAGATCCCATCTTGGGGCCTTTTCTGGAGCTCCGTCGGTGGGGGAATCGATCACGGAGGGGTTCTACATCAACACCATAGCATCTCCGATGATGTGTGAGTAGTTTACCACAGACCTTCGGGTCCATACTTATTAGCTAGATGCGCTACAAAAAAATACACTTCCATGATGATACGTGTTTGTCACAGTAGGTCGCGTTTTTTGTCATGCATGTACATCCATGACAAATTTATGACAGAATCAAGATAGTCATACCTGTGCTGTCGTAGAAGTGTTTCATGACATTACCAAAATTATCATCACGGAAGTGTCCACTTCCATGATGATAAATCGCGCATCACAGAAGTGCTTTCTTCAAGGGTGGCCGACACGTGGCATCCACCGTAATGGAACGCCGTTAAGCTATCGGGTCGGGTTTTGGATCCGATAACCCGTTAACAGCCCCGACCAATGGGAAATTTACACATGGAAAATTCTTATTGGCCGGATGAAACACGTGTCAACTCGTCAGTGGGTCAGATAGGCGCCTATGATACGTCGACATGTGGCACGGCCCAACAGAGGCCCATTCCTGTGAAAAGGCCAGCCCTTTTGACTTGGTCAAAAGGTGCGGGTCGGCCCATGGAAAGCATGTTAACGGCATGTTCGCATATAGCCCATTTACAGCCCGCTAACCCAAGGCCCGTTACGCCCTATCCGAATTAGGCCCAGTAGCGTCATCTGGGCCATCCAATATGATTCTAGCCTGTTTTCACTTCTGGCCCATGACGTCTTTGGGCCCATATGAGGCCCTATGTAACTCTTGACCTATTAACGACCCGTGGTGAAACTGGCCCGTATTGAACAGTGTATCACTTTACACCCATTAACGGCCCGTGGTGAAACTGGCCCGTAATGAATAGTGTATCACTTTATACCCATTAACGGCCCGTTATTCCGTTGGGCTGTTTCCAGCCCATGTTATCTTTCGGCCTTCTCAGAGCCCATTTATTCCTGGGCTCATTTCCAGCATTCGTTTACTTACGGCCCGTTACTATCATTTTCTGTTTGTGGGCCAAATTCAGCCCGTGGTTTTAGTCGGCCCATTTGTGGTCCGTTAATACGTTGGGCCGTTTTCATAGCGTCATCAAATACGGCATATTAACGATGGCCCATTACGGTCGGCCCATGAACGGACGATTCCAACTCTAGCCCGTTTACGACCATAATGCGGCCTGTTATTGGCCCATGTTTGGCCAATCGATCATACGACCCGTATAAGGCCCATTGATGATACGACCTGTAGAAGGCCCATTGTTTCTACGGCCCATAGAAGGCCTACTGTTTCTACGGCCCGTAGAAGGCCCACTGTTTCTACGGCCCGTAGGAGGCCCAGTGTCACTACAGTAAATATTAGCCCATGGTTATTGTGGCCTAGTTTTAAAAAATAGGTTATTGCAGCCACTAATTAACCATGAAAAAAGAACTGCAATGACTACAAGCAAACAAATAAACAAGACAACAAGGAAATAAATAAGCAAGCAACTAACGCTAGGCTATCACGGCTATTACACATATTACATCCACTGGGCATCAAAGTTCGCCACCAGTGCAAATATAGGGAACAAAGCAGCATATCATATACACTGACCGTCAAAATTGACCACCAGTGCAAATAAATGTGGCAGCAAAACAAGAGCATAACTTAAACAACTTCAGAAGAGCTCAAGAAACGTTATCCTGGGTATCCACCATGCTGGCAATAAGCTTAGCAAGCTGATTAGCTTTGTCCTGTTTGGCGCTAAAATCCTCCAACGCTTGCTGTTGCACCAGAAAGTATGCATCTGAATGCTCCAGGGACTTCTGCAGTCCTTCCGCTTCTTGTCGCAGCACAGCTGATCGGTGTCTTTCAGCTTGTAGTTGAGACTCAAGAAACTGAACTGATTCAGACAGTGAGTTTGAATAGCTTGTGCAAGCGGTAGTGGCCAGTAACTCCAACACTAAACCAAGACAGGATGTGTCACTATCCTGAACCTTATCTGCATTACTTCCTTTACCGTTGCTTAATAAGGCACTCTTCCCGAATATTATGTCAGCATTCTAAAAGAAGAAACAAGCAGACACATAACAAGTTTAGCATGTACTAGTATATGAAACTCATTTCGGTGAACCAGTTCATTAGTAAGGTGGACATGATTAAACTACCAAGTCTTCTATTGCCAAGTACTAGTACATAATAAAAGCATCAAACAAACATATATCTATGTCCTATGGTAGCAATGGAATCTTAAATTAGAACAGTTGTTCTTCAGGTTTTGGCACTTGTTCTACATGAACAGAGTACAGTAAGACGCAAGAATATAATACTTAAAAATAGAAAATGAACTCATAGACCTTACCACATTCTTGGTTCGGGACTAGTACAGAACAAGGCGTTCCCAGTCATCGTCCAGTAAATGTGTCTCAGGAGAACGTAAGGGAATTTGATGAGTTTCTTTGCCGGTGAAGTACGTTTTCTTCGGGTAATTCTGATACTGCCACCAAGCATTCTTGAAGATAGCAGAGGTATCAGTACAGGTTACCTCATCCTGAGTTTCCAAATCGGTCCTTCTCTATAGAGAAAAATGGGAAAATCTGCTGTATTATCAGGTTACCTCATCCTGATACGCACATACGATTTAACAACATCAAATTCGATAGATGCTAAACTACGACTAGCTAGTTGTGCTTCCTCCAAAGGAATAGGAGTACTAACTGGTGGAGTTGGGGTTCGCCGTGATAGTACTGGCCCTCTGGGCACTGGAGCTGCCTTACTAACTGCTCTTGTTTGGGAGCTCTGTGGTGGAGATGGTGTTGTGTCAACAGGAACTGGGTTACTATCGGCTGGGGTTGGGGTTAGATTGGGTGAAGCTGGTTCTCTGTCCATCGTAGTAGAGGTACAATCTGCGAGAGTTTGGGTTATGTGTGGTAGCGCTGGTTCTTGTGCATGTACAACCGGGGTGCTATCTCCACCAAGAGGTAGCACTGTTTTATTTGAAGACCGTGTTTTTAGTCCGCTAGATACTGGCATCACCCGCTCCAATTCATATGGCTGATAAACAGGAAACATAGTTGAATGTACAGACATTGTATGAGAGATAGATGCAATAGATAGTGTGGAAAAAGAGGGCATGAAATAGTTGACATGTATATTGTTTAACTAAAACGGATAGCATGACATAATTTCACATATATGATGTCTATCTAAACTGGATAGCATAGCATAACATAATTCAAAGATATGATGAATAACTAAACAGGATCGCATGACATAATTCACCTACATGTTATCTAAGTAATCAGGATTGCATCATTTAATTCACATATGTGATTTATATGCTAAACAGAGGGCATTCGATATGATGTCTGAACTAAGAACATGGTGTTGAATATTGTGTATATGATGTCTAAACTATGCAATGCAAGACACCGTATGCATGATATGAGCAGTATAACCGTGCCAAGTTAGAGCATACACCTTAGTGGGGGAATAGGACTGGTCATCTGTCTCTGAATCCATCTCTGAGGAGCTATCAGGACCCAACAAGATATTTGCTTCGACAGGTAGCATTGTCTGCTCTGAAGGCCTTGTTTTCACTCCAGATTTTTCCATCTCCCACCCAAATGGCTGATTCACAGGAAGAGTAGTTTAATGTACAAACATTGTCGACAAATGTAAATGTAATGAAGAAAAGGATGGGCAAGATATCATTCAAATATATGATGCCTGGTTAAACAGGATGGCATTGCACATTTCACATATATTATGGCTGGCTAAAAGACATGAGACTGCATAATTCCCATATATGATATAGAAACTAAACAGGTGGCATTACAGAACATGTCTAAACTAAGCATATGACATATATGATGTCAAAAGTAGGCACTACAATGCAACATATGCATGATATGACTAACATCATCATGCCAAGGTAGAGCAAACACCTTGGGGGGTAAATAGGAGTGGTCAGCGGCATCCGAATCCGCCTCAAAACAGATATCTTCCTCTGGATTACAATCTGGAGAGGGGTGGGGAGGGTTTGCCATTGAACCCACCATGGAGCGATGTCTGCATGACATTGTATTGCCACGCAAAACTCTTCTCTTTTTCTCTACATGTTCAGCATGACTGTGTACAATATATGACATGCATACGAAAAAAATATGGTGAGATTATGTAAGGAGAGCATGCAGAAATATAGAGCGATGGTAACAACCAGTGGATCGATGTTTTTCTGTTGAACCAAACTAGCCCTAATGGATCGACGTCAATGTATAGTAATAAGTGATGCAACAAGTGTACAACCTCTTTGCCGTAGATGTGTCGACCTCAGCATCATTGGGTTGGTCGCTGAAGCAGTTGAGGCAAAGGTGGCTATCGGAGGTGTGGAGGAAGATCTAAGGAATCTATAGACGGCATCCAGGGCACTGCTCTGTTGTGATGGATCGTTCTGTCATTGGAGCAGCTCCGGTGAGCCGTAAGACGTCAAGGCTGAAGCAGCACAAGACAGACATCGTTAATCTCAAGTGGGATTCTAATAGCATCTCCAATAGATGATGTAAAATGGATGTAAAATTAACATCACCAAAAACCACCTGACTACAACGGATGAGGTAAAAACTGTTGACTCTGAACTTAACTGTCGAAACTGAAATTTACTATGGAATCTGAATGCTACTGCCGAAACTGAATGCAATGGTAGCAGAGAGGCACTTGACATGTAGTTTAGGGAGGGCCTGCAGTTCATCTTCAACCTGCACCCCCGGAGCCGCCAGCCACCACCGGCCGAACCGCCGGCCCTAGTGCTGCCTCGCCGCTCTGAAACAACTCGCCACCGCCGCCCCAGCCATCCCTCTAGCCCCCCCGCCCCCACCCTAAACCCTAAGATAGATAGTGGGGTACCTCTCCGGCGAGCCCCCGTCCTCGCTGCAGGTGGTTCTTCCGTAACTCCGGCGAGCCCCCCAACCCCTGAAAATCGACTAACCCAAAAGTCGATTCAGTCGACTGAAGTGTGGCTTAATCGGAGCAGAGAAATAGCACGAGCGAGGGGGAGAGCAGCAACAGCAGCTGGGCGAGCGAGCGATCAAGCGAGAGCCGGAGCAGCAGCAGCAGATCCGGTTGGTATGGACGCCGCCGTGGAGATGTCGCCCGTGGTGCCGGCTTCAAGGTAGCCGCTCCATGGGGGTGCGGGATGGAGCACCGTCGGCGCCGGGAGGTTGAGTTAAGGAGAAGGTGCGATGCGATGAGTGTACAACCTCTTTGGTGGCCCCGAGTAGGCCTCGACTTCGTCCGAGGAGTCGGTGAGGATGATGCGGTTCCGGTGGAGCAGGTTAAGGCGACGCTATGGGGATGGAGCAGTCACGATAGACGAGGCGATCGTCGAAGCAGCTCCTTGGAGGTGAAGAACGGGGCGGCTGAACCGGCGGGACGACGAGATGCACGACGGATCCTCATCCGGGGAGGTGGATGAGGGACGTCGAGCTGTTGTGGTGGACGACGTCATCGGGGAAGAGGCTCCGGCTGGGCAGCGGTGATGTGGCGGACGGAGGAGGGTGGGGTTTCGCGGCTGGAGCGGAGAGGTTATGGCGGCTTGGGATTTCGAATGGCGAAAAGGGGGCGATGGGAGGGGGTGAAGCATGACTTAGGAACGCGCTTGTCCAAAATGTAGGGTGTGTTACAAAAGTACCCCCCACCGATTTGAACTACCGGCCCTTTCGGCTCAGGGTTAGAAGGGGGATTTCGCGTGTCGGGATTTGGCAGCTGGAGGGAGTTTTCGCGCGCGTTGTAATTTCGGGATAGCAAGGCGCGGGTTGTGAAGGTGCTAGTTTTGGGAGCACGATATCTGAATTTTCGGGATATAACAAGACGCGGGTTGAATTTTAGGGACAAGCCTAACGTGTAGTAATATTGTACTTGTGCGTACCAAATCAATTCGCACTTCCATCAACCAAAAAGAAAACAAAAAAATAAAACTATTCACACCACACAAAGAGAGAGTCTTGCCCCGTTTTACTATACAAATGCTATTCAAAGCTACTCCCTCCTTCCATCTATATAGGGCCTAATGCGTTTTTCGATGCTAACTTTGACCAAATATTAGAGAAATGATATATGACATGCTTACACAAAGCACACCGTTAAATTCGTCTGTGAAAGGTTCTTTCAATGATATAATTTTCACATTGTGCATGTCATGTACTATTAATCTTGTCAATAGTCAAAGGCGGTCTTAAAAATCTCATTACGCCCCTATATAGATGGAAGGAGGGAGTATGAATCCATGTTATGTCTGATTAATTTTTTTTCGCTTGCTGTATAATGCATGTAACCTACTCATACCAACATTTTAGTGCATTCCAAATGTCTATACTACCGCTGCAATTCGAACTAAATTTGAATTCGTTTCTCTATTTCAATAAGAATCTACAATCATGATTGTTGCCAACTTCAACCATCATAGTTTCCTTGCTATCCGCCAGATATAAATCAGACGGCCTATAATGGAGGATGGCAGGCACACCATCATCAACAACTCCGTTTTTTATAAGAGTAGAGATAAAATATATTAAATGTAGTATACCATGTTCATAACCACACCATGTGTATCTCCGTTATATATATTCACACATCCGTCGGTTTGAAACACTATGATAAATTCTTCAAATATCTGAATTTGCTTTTTATAATGAAGTATATATGATCTCTATTCGTCTTTTACACCCACACAACCCTCTTATCTTTGTAGCTAGCGCTAACTTTCTCTTGTGCATGCACACGCCCGCATCCCTCTCACCCTCCCTCGGCATTCTCTAGCTCCATCGCGCAAATTCGTCTTTTCACTTTAGGTCGTTCACCCACAGTGTGTGTAGGCCCCCCAGCTCCTTCTTTACGGCACACATCGATCGATATGCCTATCTAGCCAGGTGTGCCTAGCACAAACACAAGCTTCCCCTCTTCTCTTGTCACCGTCCATGCCTCACTCCCACCACTCTTTTCATCATTCTCATACTCGCACACTCCTCCCCCTCGATATAGTATGCCTCTCGTACCACCTCCTACATGCATCCCTCTCTATCTATCCTTCTCCTCATGCCTCATTTGCTTCTAACACACACATGCATGTATACCGATCGATCTCCCAACATATACCTAGATCGACTTTAACTACCCTCCCCCCATCGATCGACGTACCTCACAAGTTATGTCTCTCCTTTCTCTTACAAAGGGCGATTGATCTTCCTATGTAGTTATGTCTGCTTACCACAGCCACATCGTCCCCCCTCATCATTCGTGCATGCCTCCTGACCCGTCTCTCACACGCACGTGCACAGACAACAAGCAGCCATCTCCTCTCTTATTGATATTGCGGGCGTGCCCTGTGTTTGTCTAGCAAGCCTATCCCACCATTTGTTAGAAGCAACTCCACTACCACCCCCTCCAACACTCTAGCTCTGTCTCTCTCCCAACCTTATTCATCTCCTACACATATGCCTGGATGCCGATCGATCTCCCTTAATACATGAGGCAGATCGATCTCCTTAATACATGAGGTAGGCCTCTCTCCTCCTCCACACATATACCAGCCATTGTACCTCTATAGTTAATTGGGCCTCCCTCTTCCCCCACCACACACCGATAGTCGAGTGCTGCAGGTAGGTATCCATGCACAGAGACAAACTGCACATGTCCCATCTCACGTTCCAGTAGGCCAGCCACTCTATATCTTTAACGTGGGCACACACAAATTCGATGGCACTCTTTATCGATCACGCGCGCGCACACACACACACACATCATCCCTCTCTTCGATTCTATGGACACCTCAAGCCGATGATACCTCCACTCTCTTCTCGAGGATCGCCCCCTCTATATATATGTTATATCCAGGACTCTATTTCACACACATTGCATATGTTAAATTTTTTGATTGACCCCCCCCCCACACACACACAAAAAAACTCTCAAGAACCCACACACTATATCTCTCTAGGTTTGTATCTCTCTCACACAACCCCACGTAGGTGGTGTACGTATACAAGAAGAGAATAGGTGCACCGTGCACGTACTCACGCTTCGTGCCCAGCTACACCCGCGCGGGTACACGGTGGAGCTCATTTCTTTATGAAATGGCAGCCCACGTGCTAATTTGAACACATGTACCGGTTGTTTACCTAGGGAGGTCGTGTACCACGCGTGCACGAAACAAAGTTCGACTTGACGCGTTGCCGCGTTATTTTTAAATAAAGTTATAGCGCTCAATGGCACATACACAGAATATAAAATGATTTTTATGGAGGAAAAGGTAGTCCGCTCTTCAGAGTATCTCACACAAGGCTCCGATGGCCTCTCTCTCTCTCTCTCTCACTGTTGGTCACTGATCCGGCCACATCCCGTCCGCCGGGGGAAAGGGAGTGTGGTGGCCTCTCTCTCTCTCTCACCGTTGGTCACTGATCCGGCCGCATCCCGTCCGCCAGGGGAAAGGGAGTGCGGTGGCCTCTCTCTCTCTCACCGTTGGTCAATGATCCGGCCGCATCCCGTCCGCCGAGGGAAAGGGAGGAAGTGCATCGTTTCTCCGTTCGACGGCACCGAGGCAGCACGTCCCGATCTACGGTACACGCCGTTCTCTCAGACCAAGCTCCGGCACGGCAGGGCCTACACCACCTGCTCGCAGATTCCTCCCGCCGCCGCTCACCTAGTTACATCCCGACGACCTCCAGGTATCCCCTCCGGCCTTGCTCCACTGCCCGTTTTCCCACGTCGCTACATGTGGATCTTCCATAGTTCTTTGCCCAAAACGTAGCTCGTCCGGCGTACTTTCCATATTGCATTCTCGTCCTCACACCGTTTTAGACAAACACAACCGTGTTTTTATCTTCCCTTAGGACAAGGAATATGCTTCTTGTTTGTCGTCGCATGTGTCATCAACTGTTATTGGCCAGTAATTGTTTCCTTTCTACCTCTTTTTTGCAAACAGGGCTATCCATTTCACCTCGTTGCTATTGGGACCTTTTGGTGAACTGCACAAATCACTTTTTTCTTAAGAGTGTTTTGTGCAGTTGTACTAAAATGTCACACGGGCAACGTCTCTACATTTCAGTGCGACTGCACAAAGGGAGATTGTTTTTGCTCTATCCTCCTCATCCAACTCCGAGCCTAATCTTCTCCAACTAGTTAGTCTTAAGAGAGACTCCAAAGGTGACCGGCTTCTATTTGTGTGTTTATTGTTTCATCAGCAGTCCTCTATTATCGTAATCTGTGACGCCCCCGATTCAATCGTACACTAATCATACACGCAAACATGTATGATCAAGATCAGGGACTCATGGGAAGATATCACAACACAACTCTACAAATAAAATAAGTCATACAAGCATCATATTACAAGCCAGGGGCCTCGAGGGCAAGAATACAAGAGCTCGATCATAGACGAGTCAGCGGAAGCAACAATATCTGAGCACAGACATAAGTTAAACAAGTTTGCCTTAAGAAGGCTAGCACAAACTGGGATACAGATCGAAAGAGGCACAGCCCTCCTGCCTGGGATCCTCCTAAACTACTCATGGTCGTCGTCAGCGGGCTGCACGTAGTAGTAGGCACCTCCCGAGTAGTAGTAGTCGTCGACGGTGGCGCCTGGCTCCTGGGCTCCAACGTCTGATCGCATCAATCGAGTATAGAAAGGGGGAAAAGAGAGAGCAAAGCAACCATGAGTACTCATCCAAAGTACTCGCAAGCAAGGAGCTACACTACATTGGTATGCATTGGTATCAAATGGAATAAGGATATCATATGTGGTCTGAACTGCAGAAAGCCGGAATAAGAGGGGGATAGCTAGTCCCTTCGAAGACTACGCTTCTGGCAGCCTCCGTCTTGCAGCATGTAGTAGAGAGTAGACTGAAGTCCTCCAAGTAGCATCGCATAGCATAATCCTACCCGGCGATCCTCTCCTCGTTACCCTGTTAGAGAGCGATCACCGGTTGTATCTGGCACTTGGAAGGGTGTGTTTTATTAAGTATCCGGTTCTAGTTGTCATAAGGTCAAGGTACAACTCCAAGTCATCCTGTTACCGAAGATCACGGCTATTCGAATAGATTAACTTCCCTGCAGGGGTGCACCACATAACCCAACACGCTCGATCCCATTTGGCAGGACACACTTTCCTGGGTCATGCCCGGCCTCGGAAGATCAACACGTCGCAGCCCTACCTAGGCACAACAGAGAGGTCAGCACGCTGGTCTAAATCCTATGGCGCAGGGGTCTGGGCCCATCACCCATTGCACACCTGCACGTTGCGTACGCGGCCGGTGAGCAGACCTAGCAACCTCCATTACAAAGGAATTTGCGTTACGCGGTCCAACCCGGCACGCGCCACTCAGTCGCTAACGTCACGAAGGCTTCAGTTGATACCACGACGTCGAGTGCCCATAACTGTCCCCGCGTAGAAGGTTAGTGCGTATAGGCCAGTAGCCAGACTCAGATCAAATACCAAGATCTCGTTAAGCGTGTTATTCTGAAATAACCACGGACGCCGACCAGGGCCAGGCCCACCTCTCTCCTAGGTGGTCTCAACCTGCCCTGTTGCTCCATCACAAAGTAACCGTCGGGGGCCTTCGGGAACTCAGGCCCACCTCTACCGGGATGGAGCCACCTGCCCCTTCAGCCCCCAACATCGGAATCACTCGCGGGTACTCCTACGAGCCAACCCGACTTTAATCACCACAAGTATCATATACTATGTATAAGTATATACCCGTGACCACCTCCCAAGTGATCACGGGCCGATAGTATAGCATGGCAGACAGACAAGAATGTAGGGCCACTGATGATAATCTAGCATCCTATACTAAGCATTAGGATTGCAGGTAAAGGTAACAACAGTAGTAGCAAGGACAGGCTATGTATCAGGATAGGACTAACGGAAAGCAGTAACATGCTACACTACTCTAATGCAAGCAGTATAGAGAGTAGAGTAGGCGATATCTGGTGATCAAGGGGGGGGGGGCTTGCCTGGTTGCTCTGGCAAGAGAGAGGGGTCGTCAACACCGTAGTCGTACTGGGTAGCAGCGGCGTCGGTCTCGATGTCTAGCGAGAGAAGAGGGGGAAGAAACAATAAATATAATGCAAACAAATGCATGACGATGCATGACATGACAAAGCACGATGCTAGGTGTGCCCTAACGCGGTACGAGGTGGTACCGGTGAAGGGGGAAAACATCCGGGAAAGTATTCCCGGTGTTTCGCGTTTTTGGACAGATGAACCGGAGGTGGAAAGTTGCGTGTTCGGTATGCTAGGGATGCGTGGCGGGCGAACGGGCTGCGTGTCCGGGTTCGTCTCGTCGTTCTGAGCAACTTTCATGTACAAAGTTTTTTCATCCGAATTACGGATTAAAAGATATGATTTTCTAAAGATTTAAATCATTATCTGATTTTAATTAGTTATTTAATTCTAACATTATCCAAACAGTGAATGATGACGCATGCATGACATCAGAGTGATGTCAGCAGGTCAACTGGTCGGTTGACCAGTCAAACCAGACAGGTGGGTCCAGTGGGACCCACATGTCATTGTCTGGGCCACTAACAGGGGATTTAGTCTAACTAATTTGGGTTAATTAGTAGGTGGGGCCCGTAGTCAGTGAGAGATTAGTGTTTAATTAATTAATTTAGTTAATTAGCAGTTTATCTATTTGTTTTTATTCTTTTTATGGCATGGGGCCCGCATGTCAGTGGAAGTAGCTGCCACGTCAGCATAGTTGACTTCGGTCAACGTGGCCAGTTGGGGCCCCCAGGCCCACAGGCAGTGACCCAGGGTGGGGCCCCAGGGCTAGCCACATCAGCGGCGTCGGCGTTTAGCCGCCGACGGCCACAAGCGCGGCGGTGGCGCACGGGAGGCCGCGGGATTTGGCTACAGGCCAACAAATTTGACGCAAGTGGTTGCGTTCGAACGGGGAGTCGATGCCGCGTCTACTAGGACCGGTGGCGTCGCTGGAGTTCGCCGAAGCTGATGGTGGTGAGCACCGAGGCGGATGCTGGAGCTCGAGCGTGGGCGGCTACGGCGAGGAGAGGCACATCCGGGGACAGGGATAGCTGCATTGGGGCCCTAGAGACGTGCTGGGAACGACGAGGCGGTCGGACGCGACCCACGCTTGCGGTGGCCGCGACGGAGAGCTCGACCGTGGCGGCGGGAGGGTGAGCGCGACGGGGGAGCGAGCTACGGGATGCGGTGAGCTACGAGGGGAGGAGGAGGTTCAGGGGCTCATGGCCGTTGCAGAGAGGGCCCGGGGAAGACTTGATGTGCTCGGGGCAGCGCGAATTCCGGCGATGGCGATGACGGAGCAGACGAGGGAGACGAGGTCGCCGCGGTCGCTATAGGGGCTCCGAGTTCCAGGCCGAGGTGGCGGGAGGCATAGGGGACGACGGCGGGGCTGTTGAGCACGTCGATGAGGTGAGGGAGGGTCGGTGGCCGCGTCGACGGCGAGCAGCGGCGCCGAGCTCGAGCGACCGAGGTCGGGATCGAGCGTGAGGAGAGGGGGAGGTGAGGTGGATCAGATGGGAGGGGGAGATCTGGCAGGGGGCGAGTGGGAGGAGGGATCGAGGAGGCGAAGGCGTGGCGGCCTTATCCTCGCCTCGTCGCCGACGAGAGGGTGCGGCAGGGACGCGCCCCTGTTCTGTCCCTGGTCGGGGGAACAGGGAAGGGGAGGGAGCGACCGAGCGAGGTGGGTCAGGCCGGCCGGATGGCCTGGTGGGCCGAAGCCCAACGGGCCAGGGGGTTCTTTTCTTTTATTTTTTACTTTCTATTTTGTTTCTTTTCCTTTTTCTTTTAGTTATTTTCTTTTACTATTTTAATTAGTTTAAAGCACTTAGGCACTTCATAAAAATATGTTTATTACTCCATTATTAAATATGCAAATTATGGCACTGCCCGAACATTTTTGTTTTAACTGTTGAAAACTTTTATAATTTAACTTTATTTTAAATTTGAATCTGACTCGGTTTTGAACTAACGGTAGATTAGCAACAGCAATCGTGGTGACGTGGCACCATTAGCATGGAATTACTGTAGCTTGATTACCCGGGCATTACAAAACTCCTCCACTACAAGAAATCTCGTCCGGAGATTTAGGAAGTAGAAGGAAACAGTGCGGGGTATTCATCACGCAGGCGATCCTCGCGTTCCCAAGTGGCTTCGTCTTCAGAGTGATTCGACCACTGGACTTTGAGGAACTTGATCGCCTTCTGACGTGTGCGGCGTTCAGCTTGGTCAAGAATGCGGACCGGATGCTCTTTATAGGAGAGGTCCTATTGCAATTCGAGCACTTCATGATCCACCGCTCGGATTGGATCCTTGAAGCAACGGCGGAGTTGTGACACATGGAACACATCATGAACCCGAGAAAGGTTCGGCGGAAGCTCCAGTTGATATGCCACTTTTCCACGCCTTTCAAGAATAGTGAAGGGACCGATATGGCGAGGAGCTAGCTTACCCTTGATCCCGAAGCGGTGAGCACCCTTCGTTGGTGTAACTCGAAGATAGGCCTTTTCGCCAGGTTGATAGACCATGTCTTTATGATGATGGTCATAATTACTCTTTTGACGTGACTGAGCAGTCTTGAGATTCTCGAAAATAATGCGAACTTGTTCTTCGGCCTGTTGGATAATATCCGGACCGAAGAGTGGACGTTCCCCAGTTTCTGACCAATTCAGAGGGGTTCGACACTTTCGTCCATATAGCACTTCGAAACTAAAAGAAAATAACTAAAGCTAGTCTGAAATGGGAGGAATCTCTTCAGACTAGCTTGATAGCTATTATTATAAGAGAACTCGGCATATGGAAGAGATTCCTCCCATTTCTTGCCGAAGGAAATTACACAAGCTCGAAGCATGTCTTCGAGAATTTGGTTGACACGTTCAACCTGTCCTTGCGACTGAGGATGAAACGCCGTACTGAACGACAGATGAGTTCCCATAGCTTCTTGGAAACTTGCCCAAAATCTTGAAGTGAATAAGCTGCCACGGTCTGAACTGATAACCAGTGGAATACCGTGAAGTGAGACAACTCTGGAAATGTAGAGAGTAGCAAGCTGACTAGCAGTGATTGTCTCTTTGACCGCCAGAAAATGTGCAACTTTAGAAAGTCGGTCAATGACGACAAGAATAGCATCATTACCTTTCTTCGATTTGGGAAATCCAGTGACGAAGTCCATTTCAACATGGTCCCATTTCCATTCAGGAATAGGGATAGGTTACAGAGTTCCATCAGGCCTTTGATGCTCTGCTTTGATACGGCGACAAACGTCACACTCAACAACATAACGAGCAATATCCTGCTTCATATTAGACCACCAGAATCTTTGACGGATGTCTCGGTACATCTTTGTACTACCAGGATGAATAGACAAAGGCGTATCATGAGCTTCTTTCATAACCCCTTTAGTCTGATCCAGGTTTTTCCTCGAACGTGGTACCACTAGGCGGCCTTTGAAGTACAAGGCGCCATCATCGGCAATAGAGAAGAAGGAGGGCTTTCCTTTTGCTAGATGACGTTTAATCTTATGGACTTCAGAGTCACAACCTTGAATAGTCTTTATACCAGCTATGAGATCTGGTACGACAGCCAGGGTATTTAGAGAACCCATAGTAACAACATGAAGATTCATCTTCTGAAACTCTGGGGGAGGGGGGGTGAGTGCTCCAGGAGAAACAGTATGAAGGTTCAGCTTTCTAAATTCTTCGACGAGCGAGGGCTGAACTTTGTGAACCTGGAGGTGATTGCAGTAAGACTTGCGGCTCAAGGCATCAGCCATTACATTAGCCTTGCCGGGGGTATAGGATATACCCACGTCAAAGTCTGCAATAGTCTCCATCCATCTTTGTTGACGGAGGTTTAGATCTGGCTGAGTAAACAGATACTTCAGACTTTGGTGGTTGGTGAAGATCTCGCAACGATTACCGAGAGGGTAATGTCGCCACTAGTTTAGTGCATGAATGCCATCAGCAAGCTCGAGGTCATGAACTGGGTAGTTTTCTTCATGAGGGCGCAGTTGACGAGAGGCATAAGCAATCACTCTGCGCTCTTGCATTAGGACACGGCCTAATCCTTGACGGGAAGCGTCGCAGTAAATGATGAAGTCCTTAGTATCAGGTGGAGCAAGCACTGGGGCAGAAGTCAACTTGTCTTTGAGCGCCTAGAAACTTTCCTGACACTTGTCTGTCCAGTCAAACTTGACACCCTTATGCAACAGATTAGTCAGGGGCCTGGCAATCTTGGAGAAGTTCTCGACGAATCGACGGCAATAGCTGGCGAGACCGAGATAACTTCGGACTTGCTTGACATTCTTCGGAGGAGTCCAATCGAGAATAGCCTGAACTCGTTCAGGGTTGACGGCAATACCATCCTTGGAGATGACATGCCCAAGATAGGTTACTTCGGGGAGCCAGAATTCACACTTGGAATACTTAGCATACAGTTGATGCTCTCGAAGCTTTTCCAACACAAGACGAAGATGTTCAGCATGTTCTTCCTTGTTCTTGGAAAATACAAGGATATCGTCCAAATAAACCACGACAAACTTGTCGAGGTAATCCATGAATATATAGTTCATCGGACGAGAGAACGTGGTTGGAGCATTCGTTAAGCCGAATGACATGACTGTGTACTCGTAAGACCCATACCGAGTCATGAAGGCGGTCTTTGGGGTATCCTCTTCACGAACACGGATCTTGTGGTAACTCAACCTCAAATCGAGTTTGGAGAACACTGATGAGCCAGCCAGTTGATCATAAAGATCATTGATCCGAGGAAGAGGATATTTATTCTGAATGGTAGCTTGGTTTATAGGACGATAGTCTTGGACTAATCGGTTTGTCCCATCCTTCTTCTTAACAAAGAGAGAAGGTGCTCCCCAAGGAGAGCAACTTGGGCGAATGAAACCTTTGACAAGAGATTTGTCGATTTCCTCCTTAAGCTCAATGAGTTCATGCAGCGACATCTTGTAGGGTCATTTAGCTATAGGGGTGGTGCCGGGTTTCAAGTCGACGATGAATTCGATAGCTCTAGCAGGGGGAATCCCTGGAAGTTCTTCTGGGAAGACATCTTGGAATTCACGAACGACGGGAATGTTTTCAATGCCCTCGAGTGGTGCAGCGTTCAACGCATTCAAGGAATAAAGCCGTGCCTCGGCGTTCTGAACTAGGTGAGCTTGGTAAGCTATTATTTCGTCAGAAGGGTGTAGCAGATGGACGACCTTAGTGGGGCAAACTATAGAAGTAGTATGCGCTTTCAACCAATCCATTCCCAGAATGAGGTTGATGTTAGACGACTTTAGGATAATGGGAGAGGCATAGAATACCAGCCCTTCGATTTCCACGGGGACATCGATGCCAACCAGTGAGGTTTGACATTGTCCCACGGGGTTTTTTACCAATACCGAAGTGTTCATCTCCTCACATTTAACGTCATGCTTGTATGCAAAATCTTCTGACATGAATGAATGTGATGCTCCTGAATCAAATAAAACAGATGCAGGTACTGAGTTTACGAGGAGTGTACTCATCACGGTAGCAGGCTAGTCTAGAACTTCATTGAGATCAACGTGGTTGGCATGAACACGACCATAAGACTTGGCATTGTTGTTGCGAGGTTAGTTGCTTCCACGGCCAGCTGTGGGGAGGGCCAGTTGATTCTAGTTCTGATTCTGATAGCAGTTCCTGGCAAGGTGACCAGGTTGGCCACACTTGTAGCACAGACCATTATTGGGAGTGGGAACGGGAGCTTGGGGTGGTGGAGCTAGAAGCCTTGGCTTCCTAGTTGGTGGAGCAGGCAGACGAGGTGCAGCATAGGACTGCCTTGGGGCAGGTGCAGTTGGCTGGTACATGTTGTTGGGAATCCATATCTTACGCTTCTGCGAGGACGGGCCCGAAGATGAGCCCGTGTCACGGTTGCGCCTGTGAGAGCTCTGGTATTCCTGCAGACCTGTTTCGACATTGATGGCCTTGTTCACCAGGGTGGCGAAATTAGCAAAGTCATGCACTAGAAGTGCGAGCTTGATATCAGCTTGAAGGCCATCACGGAACTTCTCCTGTCTGCGTGCATCAGTTGCAATGTCTTCTTCAACATAGCGGGACAGATCCAGAAACTCCCGCTGATAAGCTTCCACAGTTTTGTTGCCTTGGGTGAGGCTGCGGAACTCACACTTCTTCCGGTCCATGACTCCCTGAGGAATGAAGCGAGCACGGAAGGCAGCTTGGAAGTCTGGCCAGGTGATGATTGTTCCAGCTGGCAGAGTACGCCTGTGGCTGTCCCACCATTGAGCTGCGGGTCCTTTTAGGAAGAAAGAAGCAAAGGTGACGTAGCTTGTAGGGGCTACATCAGCAGACTCCATCTCATAGGTGATGTCACGGAGCTAGTCATCAGCATCCAGAGGCTGAGTTGAGCTGCGGTACACCGTTGGGTTCAGGCGCATGAAATCCTGCAGAGTCACTTGGGTTGGCTGCTGGTTCATATTGGGGCGAGGAAATTGAGCCATGATATTCTCCATGAACTGACGATTCAGCTCAAACTGTTGCATCATCCCAGCCATGTACTCAGGCGGTGGTGAGGCGTTGCCACCACGACCACGACCACCTGGTCTAACCATCCTGCTAATATATAACAGCGGTAGTTCAGCATTGAGAAATTTGCAAAGACAAGAATCATTCATGATGAAACATGCACAACGAAAGCAGCACGATAGATACTACATAGTAGTCGGCATATCTTACAAAAGAGTTCATGCATAGAGTTCAGTACACAGAGTTCAGTACATAGACTAAGACATCATAGGCGGCACACAGGCTCGCGACGAATGCAAGTAACACTAACAAGCAAGTCTACATCAGTCCCACGCGGTACTGCGGAGGTAGGTGTAGCCCGACAGCTGATAGTGACGCGAAGGGAAGACCTCCACGCGAGTAGCCTGGGGTCCGCGGATACTCTGGTGCGGAACCCGATGCACAGGTGGCAGGAGAGGACCAAGTGCAGGAGAGTAGCCTCCCACATCTGGCCAGCCGACGCCCTGGGGCATCATGGTCCTGGCAGGGTAGATCGCAGAACGCGACATATCACCAGATCGGACAGAGGGGTGCAACAGGGTCAGAGCACGATACAGGTGCTGACGGGTGGTGTACAACTCATGGTGAAGAGCTCGGTTAGCTCTATCCAGCCCATCAGCATGCAGAACCAGGTTCTGATGGTAGAAGGGCACTCGGGTGACAGTGGAGTAGGCCGCAGTGTAGTAACCCTCCGCACCAACATCGGATGCGATAGCAATGTCCCTGAAGGGGGAGGTGTCCAGCTCCTGATACTCTCCACGAAGACGTGTCAGAGCAGCATAAGCAGCATCATGGACCGCCATATCGATAGTCACTCCAACACCATGAGCAGTGTGCAGCACGGTAGTCGAGTCATACTCCCGAGAGTAGAGGTGGACGATGGCACGGTACTGCTCCTGGTTGAAGTCTTGATACTCCTCATAGACGGTGTACTCAGGGTGCCAGCGATAACCCAGGTAGGTCATCATCTCAACCAACATAGCAGGTGATCCTGAGGCACCAATGGCCGTCGTGTCAGGACCCCGATTCCAAGTCACATCGATCTAGCCGGTAACACCTCATATCACTTTGCGGCCTCACGCACGGTATCCCACGGGTGTCGCCTTACCATGGCCCGGGACCGTTTGCGCCTTTTGGCTCACGTATATGATAGTGTCGCTAGCATCCATATGACAGAGAACCCGGGCCGACATGGATAGTCGTGAACCCAAAGCGGCACAGACCTATGGAGACAGGCATGCATGAATCACATCGAACATGTCGGTCATCAACGAGTGATTCCGGGCTGTAGCACTGGGCTAACAGGACTCCGGGGAACCCCGGGCTGTAGGAGGCTAGACAGGACTCCGGGAGTCACTGTGTGACATTTCCCCGAAGGGACAGACATAGGGACGAAGTGAAACACATGCCGGCCAGTCAAGTGTCCTGAACAGTAGTGCTGGGCTAGCAGGACTCCGGTGAACCGGGCTGTAGCGGACTACTATGGCTCGAGGAACACTAGACTTCATTTCCCCATAAGAAAGGCTGCCAAGGATAAACAACTAGATTGTCGGATCCCACTCATACCAAGCATTTCAATCATACACACAATATGCCCGATATGAGTACATACAACATGGCATCACAACAAAACTCTACAACTCAAGTACTTTATTTAAAGGCTCCAGAGAGCCATACATAACATGTTCATACAGATAGGGGTCACATGACCCGACACTCAAGTCATACAATCATGCAAGCACATGCGTAAGCAACTAGTCTGAGTACAGACTCTAGAAAGAAAGAAGGCTTCTCGAAGCCTGTCTATCTACATAGGGCCCTCCATGGCCAGGATCACCACCTGGGTGGCCAGTCACTCGTCGACGTCAAGGTCTACATAAAACCCATTGGAGGGGGCAGTGTTGTCGTCTGAAAACAATAGATAAGCAAACATGAGTACAAAGGTACTCACCAAGTCTTACATCAGAACCTACTATACATGCTTATTCTCAAGAAGGCGGTGGGGTTGATGCAGCAAGCCATCTTTGACTCTTGGCTAAGCTATCCTACGGAACTCCACCAGTAAAATAGTTTTCGCACACGAGTCCACTACTCACCAACACAATACTCCACCGGGGATCCTCCCTCATCATCCTACGAGAGGGCCATCCTCAGTACTCACACTTATCTTGAGTCTTTTAGTAGTATCCATTAACTTGTCTATGAACTGTATAGGCAACCCAGTAGTCCTTTACCGCGGACGCGGCTATTCGAATAGTTTTATACCCTGCAGGGGTGTACTTCTTCATACACGCTTTCACCACTTATCGCCGCTTACACGACATGTACTCGGCAACCTTCAAGCAGAAGCCCAGCGAGGGTGTCGGCCACGGCCTACCTAAACACTTAAGTCTCTAGTCCAGGTTTATCGCCTATCCAGGTTCCATCCGCAGGGAGTCTGGCCGAGGTTTCCACATACGGCCCCGAACGATGTGAACAGGGTTCCGAGACGCCAAACGGGCGCCCGGCATACCCGGCCATGGTGTATCTACCACAACATAGCCCACCCCTAGGGTCAGCGCTATGCTCGGCCGCCAACACATATCCTACAACACCAGAAACTATTTGCAACTCCTGGACAGACTACTAAGGTGATTAAGAAGCCGAGAGGGTCCATTGGTTTCGGGCCCAATGTACGGTGGTAACTGCATCTTAAATCACACATACAGATCTCAGTTCTTAGGGACGGCCTCAATGAAACAACCCACCATGTACTCCTACATGGCCTCTCATCGATCTTTACCAAAACATGTTCAACACATCCCTCACATTACCGACATAAGCATTTCCTCTAGCCCATCACCCAAATGAACCAGACCTGACACAACTCTAAGCATAGCAGGCATAGCAAGGTAGGAATCACATACATGTCTCAATCAACTCCTACACATGCTAGTGGGTTTCATCTAGTTACTGTGGCAATGACAGGTCATGCAAAGGATAAGGGTTCAACTACCGTGGCACACAGCAGTTTGAATACCGTTGTCTTAATGCAGTAAACAAGAGCAGAAGCGAGAACATGGGTTTGTATCGGAATGATCAATGGTTGCTTGCCTGATGGAGTGGTAGTGGGATACTGCCCTTCAGTTGGATACTCGTGAATATCCTCGGAGGCAGAACCTACCACGAAGAACACATCGAAACACTATCAACACATGACGATATGCAACAATATGATGCATGCTATGACATGGCAATATGAATGTGTCTTGGCCTAATGCAGGTTATAATAGGAAGGAATGAACTCATTTGAATCAAAGATTCAAATATTAGCTCATTAAACATGGCCTTAATAGTGCATTTCCTTATTCTGCCTAAACAGCAAGGGTAAACTTGTTTTGTCATGCATGAAACCCTTACAGATGGATAGATTGAATTTTTCTGATAATTTTTCATATATAAATTATTTCATTTGGAGTTACGGTTGAATTTCTATGATTTTTAGAAGTTTTAAACATTTTCTGGAATTTCCTGAATAAAAATAAATCTAGAAAATGCATTACTGCGTCAGCATTGCGTCATGCTGACCTCAGCAGGTCAAAGGCGCCAGCCCAGGTCAAACCTGACTGGTGGGCCCCTTCTGTCAGCCTCTCAGCTAATTAGCAAGATTAGATTAACACTAATTAGTTGTCAGTGGGGCCTGGGCCCACATGTCAATGACTAACTTAATTAAAATTAATTAAAACTAAACCTAAATTAGTTAACAGACCGGCGCCACCTGTCATAGACTCAGGGGGGTCTACCTAGGCCCACCCAGGGGTCAAACTGGGTCAACTCGCCGGCGGCTCGACGCTGGCGAGGCCCGAGACGGCGACGCGGCTCGGAAAACGCCTTCAGGCGACCAAATCGACGGCGGAGACTATCTACGGGTAGCTAGGAACGAGCCGCAGCGTTTGGTGGTGGTAGTTGGGCTCGGGGTGGCCGGAGACGTCGCCGGCGACGAGCTTGGCGGTCGCCGGAGTCGGGTGAGGACGGTTTCGAGACTACGGTGCACGGGAGGAAGAGCTGGTGGTGGCTACGGGTTCCTGGTGCTGCACTGAGCATGGCGAGGCGCTCGGACGCGTGCTTGCACGGCCGTAGCCACGACGGCGACATGGCCAGCGGTGAGGATCTCTCTGGTGCGGTGGAAACGGCGGCTACAGGGGCCAAAAGAGCACGGGGGCTAGGGGGAAAGGAAGAGGAGCTCACAGCGGAGTCGGAGAGGGGGTCAGCGAGCTCGGGGAGGTCCTGGCGGCGGCGAATCGACCGTAGATGGCTCGCGTGCCCGAGGTTGAAGACGAGGGCGAAGGCGGCGAAGCAAGGCTTCCGGTGAAGCGTGGCTCAGTGGGGAGGACGAGGGAGTCGAGGCGGAGCTAATGGGCTCGTCGGAGGGGCGAGGGAGTGGCTGTAGTGGCAACTACGGTGATCGGCGGCGAGGGACGTGCTCGGCCGTCGCGGGGGAGAGTGAGAGAGACGAGGGGGAGAGTGCGAGAGGATGAGAGGGAGACGTGGGGGTCGCGTGGCGTCCTCTGGGCGTCTCCCGGCGTCGGCAGAAGCAGGAGGTGGCCGGCGCGTGGCCGGCACGTGGCGAGCACGCGCCCCTGCCTCCTGGCACGAGGTAGGCGGTGACTGGCCGAGCCAGTAGGCTGGGCCGAGCCAGGTAAGGCCCAGGTGGGCTTCTTTCTCCTTTTCTTCTTCTTTTTGATTTAGTTTCTGTTTTCTATTAAACTGCAACTGTTTAGCTTTATTTAAAATACTAGAACATTTCCAAAAATCCTGAAAATAAATGTGGCCTCTATTTAGATTATTTCCAACAGGAAACATTTACTCCTAGAAGTATTTGAGCATTTAAATTATTTTATAGCATTTAAATGCCCAAATTCAAATACTTATGATTTAATTCAATGGCCTTCTGATGACCTAGAAAGTTGCGCACCAATTTTGCCAGAGGTTCTAGCCTAAGGCAAAGAGGGTGAACATTTTAGAAGGGCATTTCAGGTTCATTGAAAATAATTTTAGTAAACCCTAGTTGTTTCCAGGGGGTGTTGGGGGTTCTGTCTTCCCCAATTCAAATTTAAGAAGAATTTAGACATGATGCACATTCTAATGCTTGAACTAGATAGGGTGTGACAACTCACCCCCACACAAAAGAATCTCGTCCCGAGATTTAGGATCCTCCAGGAAGAAGGTGGGGTACTCAAGTCAAAGACGATCCTCCCTTTCCCAAGTGGCTTCTTTATCGGAGTGGTGTGACCATTGAACCTTGAGAAACTTGATATTCTGACGTCGAGTGGTACGCTCGGCTTGATCAAGGATACGAACGGGATATTCTCGATAGGAGAGGTTATCTTGTAGATCAAGCGTTTCGTGGTCCACTCCACGGATAGGATCCGCGAAGCAACGCCTGAGTTGTGAAACGTGGAAGACATCGTGAACTCTGGAAAGATGCGCAGGTAGTTCCAATTGGTAGGCAACTTCTCCTCGTTTGGCAAGAATGCGAAAGGGTCCAATGTAACGAGGGGCCAATTTGCCTTTGATACCGAAACGATGGGTTCCCTTTAACGGAGTAACCCGAAGGTAAGCCTTCTTGTCGACTTCATAAGTCATAGGCTTATGTTTACGATCATATTGACTCTTTTGACGAGATTGGGCTGTTTTCAATTTCTCACGAATAACGCGAACCTGCTCTTCTACTTCCTGAATCATATCCGGGCCAAAGAGTTGTCTTTCCCCGGTTTCTGACCAGTTAAGAGGCGTTCGAAATTTTCGTCCATAGAGAACTTCGAAAGGAGCCTTGCCTAAGCTGGCTTGATAACTATTGTTATAAGCAAACTCTGCGAATGGAAGGCATTTCTCCCAACTCATTCCGAACGAGATGACAGAATCTCGGAGCATATCTTCCAGAATTTGATTGACTCATTCTACTTGACCGCTTGATTGAGGATGGAAGGCGGTACTAAAAGAGAGACGAGTTCCCATAGCATTTTGGAAACTTTCCCAAAATCGAGAGGTGAAGAGACTCCCACGGTCTGAGTTAATTTCCAATGGAACACCATGAAGAGACACTATTCGGGAGATGTATAACTCGGCTAGCTGGCTAGCGGTGATACTCTCACGAATAGGTAGGAAATGGGCTACTTTGGAAAGTCGGTCGATCACGACGAAGATGGCATTATTCCCTCTCTTGGTCCTGAGAAACCCAATGATGAAATCCATACTGATTTTATCCCATTTCCATTCAGGAATAGCCAAAGGTTGGAGGGTGCCAGCAGGCCGTTGATGATCTTCTTTAACACGACGACAAATGTCGCAATTAGCAATGTATTGAGCGATTTCTCTCTTCATCCTAGTCCACCAAAACCTTTGGCGTAGGTCTTGATACATTTTGGTACTACCGGGATGAATGGTGAGAGGGTATTCATGAGCTTCCTTAAGGATCAGTCGCCTCAGGTTTCGTGCCTTTGGAACCACTAGGCGATTCCCAAAGTATACGACACCTTGATCATCAATGGAGAAACAATTCGCGACTCCTTTCTTAATGTTTCTCTTAATACGGGAGATTCCCGGATCTACCTTCTGTGCCTTGATGATCTGATCCATAAGGGTAGGTTCCGCCACCAGGGTGGATAGGAATCCTTGAGGAACAATATGAAGGTTTAGCTTACGAAATTCCTCATGGAGAAGTGGTTGACTTTGTTGTAACATCAGGTTGTTACAATAGGACTTACGGCTTAGCGCATCAGCCATGACATTGGCTTTGCCCGGGGTGTAAGTTATTCCTAAGTCGTAATCCAAGATCAACTCAACCCAACGTCTTTGCCTGAGATTCAAATCTGGTTGGGTGAAGATATATTTCAAACTTTGGTGATCGGTGAAGATCTCGCAACGATTACCGAGAAGGTAATGTCGCCAGGTTTTAAGTGCATGGACTACAGCTGCAAGCTCTAGATCATGTGTAGGATAATTTTCCTCATGTGGGTGTAATTGCCGTGAAGCATAGGCAATTACGTGACGATCTTGCATGAGTATGCAACCTAGTCCTTGTCGCGAGGCGTCGCAATAGATAATAAAGTCCTTGGAGAAGTCTGGTGGTACTAGTACGGGGGCAGATGTCAGGCGTCTTTTCAGTTCTTGAAAACTGATCTCGCACTGTGGAGTCCACTCGAACTTTTTATCTTTCTTGAGGAGTTCAGTTAGAGGTTTAGCAACCTTGGAGAAATTTTCGACGAAGCGGCGGCAATAGCTCGCTAAGCCAAGGAAGCTCCGAACTTGCTTAACTATCTCAGGTGGAGTTCAATCAAGGACGGCTTGAACTCGCTCGGGATTGATAGCAATACCCTTGCCAGAGATTACATGGCCTAGATAGGTCACTTCTGGCAACCAAAATTCACACTTGGAGAATTTGGCATAAAGGCGATGGTCTCGAAGTTTCATCAATACCAGCCTTAGATGTACGGCATGTTCCTCTTCATTCTTGGAGTAGATGAGTATGTCATCGAGGTATACTACGACGAATTTATCCAAGTACTCCATGAAGACCGAGTTCATTAACCGAGAGAAGGTAGCCGGGGCATTGGTTAAACCAAAGGACATGGCGGTGTACTCGTATTGGCCATAACGAGTAACAAAGGCCGTTTTGGGAATGTCCCCGTTTCTGATTTTGATTTGATGGTAACCCAACCTCAAATCCATCTTGGAGAAGACTGAGGATCCAGCGAGCTGATCATACAGATCGTTGATCCTGGGAAGCGGGTATTTGTTCTTGATGGTGACCAAGTTGACAGGTCGGTAATCCACAACCATTCGATCCGTTCCATCCTTCTTCTTAACGAAGAGGACGGGGCAAGCCCAAGGAGAGGAACTAGGATGGATGAAACCCTTTTTCAAGGACTCATCGAGTTGGTTCTTAAGCTCGGCTAGTTCTAAGGGTGCCATCTTGTAGGGTCTTCTAGAAATTGGAACGGTTCCTGGAACAAGATCTATCACAAACTCGACATCCCTGTCAGGTGGAACACCTGGCAGTTCTTCTGGAAAGACATCCAGAAAGTCTCGGACTACCGGAACATCTTCAAGGTCTGGAAGGGGGTTGGCATTTAGGGAGTAAAGCTGGCGCTTGGCCACTCGAGTTAAGACATTGACTGTCTTGCCCGATGGGTGAGTAAGTTGAACGGTTCTAGTGGCACAATCAATTTTAGCATAATGAGCTGACATCCAGTCCATACCCGAGATGATGTTTATGTCCGTGGACTTGAGAGCTATTAAGGATGCAAGGAAGACAAGTCTATCGACAAGAATTTCGTTCCCATGGCTTACTTTAGAAGTTTGCCATCTAGAGCCAGGGGTTTGAATTTCCATGGTAGAAGGCATGTCATAGAATGTCGTGTTATGCAATCGAGCATAGCTCTCGGATATGAATGAATGAGATGCTCCAGTATCAAAAAGAACAGATGCCGGATGGCAGTTAACAAGGAGCGTACCAAGGACGACGTTAGGATCCTCATGAGCCTCCTCGGCTGAAACATAATTGACATGGCCACGTGCAGTGGTGGCCGGCTTGGCGTAGAGAGTCTTCCCCGCTGGCTTACCACGGCCAACGGACTTTCCAGTTTGATTGGGTTTGTTGTTCTAGGGACACTCTCGGCTATAGTGACCCGGCTCTCCACACTTGAAGCATGTCACCACATTGGGGCGTGGAGCAGCATTAGCAGCGGGGCCACCATAGGGCTTGGGCGGTGCAAATTGTTGGTTGGGACGAGGCGCCTCAAAGGATGGCCTCGGAATGAACCTGGGTGGCAGTGTCGTGCTTGGAATCCACACCCGGCGCTTCTGAGCCCCAGAGCCGGATGAAGAGCCAAAATCATGGGAGTGCTTGCGTGAAGCGTCATAATCAGTCTGGCCCGTCTCAGCACTAATGGCTTTATTGACCAACTTCTGAAAGGAGGTGCACTCGTGCAGACGGAGATCGCGGCGAAGCTCAGGGCTAAGTCCCTTGCGGAACCTTGCTTGCTTCTTGGCGTCAGTAGATACCTCTTCGGGAGCATAGCGTGCCAGATTCCCAAATTCATGACTATAAGCATCCACAGTCAGTCTTCCTTGGGTGAAGTTGCAGAACTCCTCCCTCTTGCGATCCATGAGACCTTCCGGAATGTGATGCTCACGGAAAGCCTCACTGAATTCAGCCCAAGTAGTGATTTGACCGACCGGGCGCATAGCTTCGAAGTTTTCCCACCAAAGGCTAGCAGGGCCTTCAAGGTGATAGGCAGCATAAGTAACCTTGTCGGCTTTGGCTACGTTGGCAGAACGTAGCTTGTGGGTGATGCTGCGAAGCCAGTTATCCGCGTCGAGGGGCTCGACGGAATGATTGAACTTTGGTGGGTACAACTTGATAAAGTCATTGATTGACACCAAGTCATTTCGCGGGTGGCGTGCAGTGTTCTGCTCAATCCGCTCCAGCAGGCGGTTAGTCTCACGATTGTTTCTTTCCGCCTCTAGCATCACTTCGGCCAGAGAAGGCGGGTGAGGCAGATTTTCACCTCTAGCTGCACTGGCTTCCCCCTGCTCCGGGACAGCAGGGTTGCTGCGGGTGTTGACCATCCTAGGAGAAAACAAGACAACGGTTTAGACAAGGATGGCTCAAACTTAGCAAGGGAGTGCAGAATGTAATGGATAACACGGAATGCAGAGATGTTCATCCGTATGTCATGGTAATATAAAGCTGCCATATATATACCAACGGTCATACACATCATACATAGTTCAGAACAAGCCCAGGCTACAGTACAACTATGATGAAAGACATTACATCTCATCGGAGGCATTCCAAGCTCCTATACATTATTTGTCTACACCTCCGGAATTGACTACTCACTAAGTCGTATTCCACAAGTCACGCAGGACAGTGGAAATACAACTACTACAATACTAGTGGTACTACTACTAACTCAGACAGCTCCGTAGTAGTTCTCATAGAAGTCACCTCCGTAGCCTGGAAGTTCAACATGACCATCCGGGAACAGACAGTCCTGAGGAGCCTGTGGACCAAAGGGGCTAGGATGAGGTCTTGGACCAACAAACGGTGGCCTGCGGGGACCACGGGGTGGGGTGATGCCTCCCACATCACGCCAATCCACCATGTCTGGCAGAGCTGAACTCACAGGATACAGATCCCTTGTATCCATACATCCAGCTTGCACCGCAGGTGCAAACCGAGTCAATGTGGCCCAATGATCAGCACGGGTGTTGAAAAGCTCCAGCCTCAAGGCCCGATTCTCTCGGTCCTTATCTTCGAGCAGCTCGGCGGTGGTACGAGTTAATGAGTCCTCCTGAGTGGAGTCAGCATAGATAGCCTGAAGATACCCTTGCGCTCCCGGAAGTGAAGCTGGCATGTAACGGAAGTCGGTGTTCCGAAGCAGGCCAGTCCAGACTCGCAAGATGGTCATCATGGAATAGGCAGCATCCTGCACAACCATCTCAACAGTAACCCCGAGTCCATAGGAACAGTGAAGGGGCTCAGTAGATCCAGGATAAGAAGGAAATATCCTGACGGTGCAGAGATATTGGCTTTGATTAAAGTCGCGGAACTGCTCTTCGACGGTGTATTCGGGATACCAACGGTAGCCCGTCTCGATCATTACCCGGACTAGCATAGCAGTATGACCGGGCACGTCGAGGCACCGGGTCAGGCGAACCACTTGGTTTTGA
This sequence comes from Triticum dicoccoides, assembly GCF_002162155.2. Classification (NCBI taxonomy): domain Eukaryota; kingdom Viridiplantae; phylum Streptophyta; class Magnoliopsida; order Poales; family Poaceae; genus Triticum; species Triticum dicoccoides. Next base: position 123,947,100 of record NC_041388.1, on the reverse strand, counting down.
ACATGGTTGGCCATCTGAAAGCATAACCACAATGCAAAGACATTAGAATTTCTAGGGAAAATTGAACAGCATAACGGCTGTAATGCTCAGAGAAAGATTTGAGACATCCACAACAGTTCACAATACCACTCAACAACATCATATCAAGGTTCTGATTCAATTAGCAACATACTAAGAATAGTAGAAACTAAACTGGGACTTGTAACAACAATCCTATAAGCTACTACGGATTAGTAACACGTGAACCTGATAGAAGAAGAGAGCCTAATCCTTAACCCACGTTGAATGAAAAGATAATGACTCAGATCAGAGACATAGGGTAAAGGAGTAAAAGAGCCTTACGTTCCCTCCCACAATCAATTCCCCTACATATAACTAAGCATTTCTAGACTCGACATCGACCAGTTTGGCTCAACGAACCTACATGCAGTCCGGCTCTGATGCCAACGCTGTCAGGACCCCGATTCCAAGTCACATCGATCTAGCCGGTAACACCTCATATCACTTTGCGGCCTCACGCACGGTATCCCACGGGTGTTGCCTTACCATGGCCCGGGACCGTTTGCGCCTTTTGGATCACGTATATGATAGTGTCGCTAGCATCCATATGACAGAGAACCCGGGCCGACATGGCTAGTCGTGAACCCAAAGCGGCACAGACCTATGGAGACAGGCATACATGAATCACATCGAACATGTCGGTCATCAACGAGTGATTCTGGGCTGTAGCACTGGGCTAACAGGACTCCGGGGAACTCCGGGCTGTAGCAGGCTAGACAGGACTCCGGGAGTCACCGTGTGACATTTCCCCGAAGGGACAGACATAGGGACGAAGTGAAACACATGCCGGCCAGTCAAGTGTCCTGAACAGTAGTGCTGGGCTAGCAGGACTCCGGTGAACCGGGCTGTAGCGGACTACTATGGCTCGAGGAACACTAGACTACATTTCCCCATAAGAAAGGCTGCCAAGGATAAACAACTAGATTGTTGGATCCCACTCATACCAAGCATTTCAATCATACACACAATATGCCCGATATGAGTACATACAACATGGCATCACAACAAAACTCTACAACTCAAGTACTTTATTTAAAGGCTCCAGAGAGCCATACATAACATGTTCATACAGATAGGGGTCACATGACCCGACACTCAAGTCATACAATCATGCAAGCACATGCGTAAGCAACTAGTCTGAGTACAGACTCTAGAAAGAAAGAAGGCTTCTCGAAGCCTGTCTATCTACATAGGGCCCTCCATGGCCAGGATCACCACCTGGGTGGCCAGTCACTCGTCGACGTCAAGGTCTACATAAAACCCATCGGAGGGGGCAGTGTTGTCGTCTGAAAACAATAGATAAGCAAACATGAGTACAAAGGTACTCAGCAAGTCTTACATCAGAACCTACTATACATGCTTATTCTCAAGAAGGCGGTGGGGTTGATGCAGCAAGCCAGCTTTGACTCTTGGCTAAGCTATCCTACGGAACTCCACCAGTAAAATAGTTTTCGCACACGAGTCCACTACTCACCAACACAATACTCCACCGGGGATCCTCCCTCGTCATCCTACGAGAGGGCCATCCTCGGTACTCACACTTATCTTGAGTCTTTTAGTAGTATCCATTAACTTGTCTATGAACTGTATAGGCAACCCAGTAGTCCTTTACCGCGGACGCGGCTATTCGAATAGTTTTATACCCTGCAGGGGTGTACTTCTTCATACACGCTTTCACCACTTATCGCCGCTTACACGACATGTACTCGGCAACCTTCAAGCAGAAGCCCAGCGAGGGTGTCGGCCACGGCCTACCTAAACACTTAAGTCTCTAGTCCAGGTTTATCGCCTATCCAGGTTCCATCCGCAGGGAGTCCGGCTGAGGTTTCCACATACGGCCCCGAACGATGTGAACAGGGTTCCGAGACGCCAAACGGGCGCCCGGCATACCCGGCCATGGTGTATCTACCGCAACATAGCCCACCCCTAGGGTCAGCGCTACGCACGGCCGCCAACACATATCCTACAACACCAGAAACTATTTGCAACTCCTGGACAGAGTACTAAGGTGATTAAGAAGCCGAGAGGGTCCATTGGTTTCGGGCCCAATGTATGGTGGTAACTGCATCTTAAATCACACATACAGATCTCAGTTCTTAGGGACGGCCTCAATGAAACAACCCACCATGTACTCCTACATGGCCTCTCATCGATACCTTTACCAAAACATGTTCAACACATCCCTCACATTACCGACATAAGCATTTCCTCTAGCCCATCACCCAGATGAACCAGACCTGACACAACTCTAAGCATAGCAGGCATAGCAAGGTAGGAATCACATACATGGCTCAATCAACTCCTACACATGCTAGTGGGTTTCATCTAGTTACTGTGGCAATGACAGGTCATGCAGAGGATAAGGGTTCAACTACCATGGCACACAGCAGTTTGAATCGTGTTGTCTTAATGCAGTAAACAAGAGCAGAAGCGAGAACATGGGTTTGTATCGGAATGATCAATGGTTGCTTGCCTGATGGAGTGGTAGTGGGATACTGCCCTTCAGTTGGATACTCGTGAATATCCTCGGAGGCAGAACCTACCACGAAGAACACATCGGAACACTATCAACACATGACGATATGCAACAATATGATGCATGCTATGACATGTCAATATGAATGTGTCTTGGCCTAATGCAGGTTATAATAGGAAGGAATGAACTCATTTGAATCAAAGATTCAAATATTAGCTCATTAAACATGGCCTTAATAGTGCATTTCCTTATTCTGCCTAAACAGCAAGGTAAACTTGTTTTGTCATGCATGAAACCACTACAGATGGATAGATTGAATTTTTCTGATAATTTTTCATATATAAATTATTTCATTTGGAGTTACGGTTGAATTTCTATGATTTTTAGAAGTTTTAAACATTTTCAGGAATTTCCTGAATAAAAATAAATCCAGAAAATGCATTACTGCGTCAGCATTGCGTCATGCTGACCTCAGCAGGTCAAAGGCGCCAGCCCAGGTCAAACCTGACTGGTGGGCCCCTTCTATCAGCCTCTCAGCTAATTAGCAAGATTAGATTAACACTAATTAGTTGTCAGTGGGGCCTGGGCCCACATGTCAGTGACTGACTTAATTAAAATTAATTAAAACTAAACCTAAATTAGTTAACAGACCGGCCCCACCTGTCATAGACTCAGGGGGGGTCTACATGGGCCCACCCAGGGGTCAAACTGGGTCAACTCGCCGGCGGCTCGACGCCGGCGAGGCCCGAGACGGCGGCGCGGCTCGGAAAACGCCCTCAGGCGACCAAATCGACGGCGGAGACTATCTACAGGTAGCTAGGAATGAGCCGCAGCATTTGGTGGTGGTAGTTGGGCTCGGGGTGGCCGGAGACGTCGCCGGCGACGAGCTTGGCGGTCGCCGGAGTCGGGTGAGGACGGTTTCGAGACTACGGTGCACGGGAGGAAGAGCTGGTGGTGGCTACGGGTTCCTGGTGCCGCACTGAGCACGGCGAGGCGCTCGGACGCGTGCTTGCACGGCTTTAGCCACGACGGCGACATGGCCGGCGGCGAGGAGCTCTCGGGTGCGGTGGATACGGCGGCTACAGGGGCCAAAAGAGCACGGGGGCTAGGGGGGAAGGAAGAGGAGCTCACAGCGGAGTCGGAGAGGGGGTCAGCGAGCTCGGGGAGGTCCTGGCGGCGGCGAATCGAACGTAAATGGCTCGGGTGCCCGAGGTTGAAGACGAGGGCGAAGGCGGCGAAGCAGGGCTTCCGGCGAAACGTGGCTCGGTGGGAAGGACGAGGGAGTCGAGGCGGAGCTAATGGGCTCGTCGGAGGGGCGAGGGAGTGGCTGTAGTGGCAACTATGGCGATCGGCAGCGAGGGACGTGCTCGGCCGTCGCGGGGGAGAGTGAGAGAGACGAGGGGGAGAGTCCGAGAGGATGAGAGGGAGACATGGGGGTCGCGTGGCGTCCTCTGGGCGTCTCCCGGCGTCGGCAGAAGCAGGAGGTGGCCGGCGCGCGGCGAGCACGTGCCCCTGCCTCCTGGCGCGAGGTAGGGGGTGACTGGCCGAGCCAGTAGGCTGGGCCGAGCCAGGTAAGGCCCAGGTGGGCTTCTTTCTCCTTTTTTTTCTTTTTGATTTAGTTTCTGTTTTCTATTAAACTGCAACTGTTTAGCTTTATTTAAAATACTAGAACATTTCCAAAAATCCTAAAAATAAATGTTGCCTCTATTTAGATTATTTCCAACAGGAAACATTTACTCCTAGAAATATTTGAGCATTTAAATTATTTTATAGCATTTAAATGTCCAAATTCAAATACTTATGATTTAATTCAATGGCCTTCTGATGACCTAGAAAGTTGTGCACCAATTTTGCCAGAGGTTCTAGCCTAAGACAAAGAGGGTGAACATTTTAGAAGGGCATTTCAGGTTCATTGAAAATAATTTTAGTAAACCCTAGTTGTTTCCAGGGGGTTGTTGGGGGTTCTGTCTTCCCCAATTCAAATTTAAGAAGAATTTAGACATGATGCACATTCTAATGCTTGAACTAGCTAGGGTGTGACACGTCGTGTGGCGCACGACCTGCCTCGTGGGTTCCATCTAAAAACAAAGATGTTTTCACAGGAGTCAAATGACATTGTGGATAATGTTCAAATACTACTCTAAAGAATAACTAGGGCTTATCCAACTTTGGGGTGAACGTGGTCACGGGATCCTAGTGTTAGAGTTAGTAAAATCGTTTAACCCGAGTAGGAGAGAGTTCAGAGTCCCAGAGTAAGGATCGAGGAGTAAAAGATCCTAATACCACCCAAATGGCGACGTGGGCCCGTAAGGCACACAGCCATGTTAGTAAAAGTTTTTGTAATGTCTAGACTCGTATTCGGCCAAGGAGTATGGAAGGGAGATTCCTACAGGCAGTCGGCTCTGATACCAACTTGTGATGCCCCGATTCAATCGTACACTAATCATACACGCAAACATGTATGATCAAGATCAGGGACTCACGGGAAGATATCACAACACAACTCTACAAATAAAATAAGTCATACAAGCATCATATTACAAGCCAGGGGCCTCGAGGGCTCGAATACAAGAGCTCGATCATAGACGAGTCAGTGGAAGCAACAATATCTGAGCACAGACATAAGTTAAACAAGTTTGCCTTAAGAAGGCTAGCACAAACTGGGATACAGATCGAAAGAGGTGCAGGCCTCCTGCCTGGGATCCTCCTAAACTACTCCTGGTCGTCGTCAGCGGGCTGCACGTAGTAGTAGGCACCTCCCGAGTAGTAGTAGTCGTCGACGGTGGCGCCTGGCTCCTGGGCTCCAACGTCTGGTCGCATAAATCGGGTATAGAAAAGGGGGAAAAGAGAGAGCAAAGCAATCGTGAGTACTCATCCAGAGTACTCGCAAGCAAGGAGCTACACTACATTGGTATGCATTGTTATCAAATGAAATAAGGATATCATATGTGGACTGAACTACAGAAAGCCGGAATAAGAAGGGGATAGCTAGTCCTTTCGAAGACTACACTTCTGGCAGCCTCCGTCTTGCAGCCTGTAGTAGAGAGTAGACTGAAGTCCTCCAAGTAGCATCGCATAGCATAATCCTACCCGGCGATCCTCTCCTCGTCGCCCTGTTAGAGAGCGATCACCGGTTGTATCTGGCACTTGGAAGGGTGTGTTTTATTAAGTATCCGGTTCTAGTTGTCATAAGGTCAAGGTACAACTCCAAGTTGTCCTGTTACCGAAGATCACGGCTATTCGAATAGATTAACTTCCCTGCAGGGGTGCACCACATAACCCAACATGCTCGATCCCATTTGGCCGGACACACTTTCCTGGGTCATGCCCGGCCTCGGAAGATCAACACGTCGCAGCCCTACCTAGGCACAACAGAGAGGTCAGCACGTCGGTCTAAATCCTATGGCGCGGGGGTCTGGGCCCATCGCCCATTGCACACCTGCTCGTTGCGTACGCGGCCGGTGAGCAGACCTAGCAACCTCCATTACAAAGGAAGTTGCGTTACGCGGTCCAACCCGGCGCGCGCCGCTCAGTCGCTGACGTCACGGAGGCTTCGGCTGATACCACGACGTCGAGTGCCCATAACTGTCCCCGCATAGATGGTTAGTGTGTATAGGCCAGTAGCCAAACTCAGATCAAATACCAAGATCTCGTTAAAGCATGTTATTCCGAAATAACCACGGACGCCGACCAGGGCCAGGCCCACCTCTCTCATAGGTGGTCTCCACCTGCCCTGTCACTCCGTCACAAAGTAACCGTCGGGGGCCTTCGGGAACTCAGGCCCACCTCTACCGGGATGGAGCCACCTGCCCCTTCAGCCCCCAACATCGGAATCACTCGCGGGTACTCCTACGAGCTGACCTGACTTTAATCACCACAAGTATCATATATTATGTATAAGCATATACCCATGACCACCTCCCAAGTGATCACGGCCCGATAGTATAGCATGGCAGACAGACAAGAATGTAGGGCCACTGATGATAATCTAGCATCCTATACTAAGCATTAGGATTGCAGGTAAAGGTAACAAAAGTAGTAGCAAGGACAGGCTATGCATCAGGATAGGACTAACGGAAAGCAGTAACATGCTACACTACTCTAATGCAAGCAGTATAGAGAGTAGAGTAGGCGATATCTGGTGATCGGGGGGGGCTTGCCGGGTTGCTCTGGCAAGAGAGAGGGGTCATCAACACCGTAGTCATACTAGGTAGCAGCGGCGTCGGTGTCGATGTCTAGCAAGAGAAGAGGGGGAAGAAACAATAAATATAATGCAAACAAATGCATGATGATGCATGACATGACAAAGCGCGATGCTAGGTGTGCCCTAACGTGGTACGAGGTGGTACCGGTGAAGGGGGAAACATCCAGGAAAGTATTCCTGGTGTTTCGTGTTTTCGAACAGATGAACCGGAGGGGGAAAGTTGCGTGTTCAATATGCTAGGGATGCGTGGCGAGCGAACGGCTTGCGTATCCGGGTTCGTCTCGTCGTTCTGAGCAACTTTCATTTACAAAGTTTTTTCATCCGAGTTATGGATTAAAAGATATGATTTTCTAAAGATTTAAATCAATTTCTGATTTTATTAGTTATTTAATTCTAACATTATCCAAAACAGTGAATGATGACGCATGCATGACATCAGAGTGATGTCAGCAGGTCAACTGGTCGGTTGACCAGTCAAACCAGACAGGTGGGTCCAGTGGGACCCACATGTCATTGTCTGGACCACTAACAGGGGGTTTAGTCTAACTAATCTGGGTTAATTAGCAGGTGGGGCCCGTAGTCAGTGAGAGATTAGTGTTTAATTAATTAATTTAGTTAATTAGAAGTTTATCTATTTGTTTTTATTCTTTTTATGGCATGGGCTCGCATGTCAGTGGCAGTAGTTGCCACGTCAGCGTAGTTGACTTCGGTCAACGTGGCCAGTTGGGGCCCCCAGGCCCACAGGTAGTGACCCAGGGTGGGGCCCAGGGTCAGCCACGTCAGCGGCATCGGTGTTTAGCCGCCGGTGGCTACAAACGCGGCAGCTGCGCACGGGAGGCCGCGGGATTTGGCTACAGGCCACCAAATTTGACGCGGGTGGTTGCGTTCGAACGGGGAGTCGATGCCGCGTCTACTAGGACCGGTGGCGTCACCGGAGTTCGCCCAAGCTGATGGTGGGGAGCACCGAGGCGGATGCCGGAGCTCAGGTGTGGGCGGCTACGGCGAGGAGAGGCACAGCCGGGGACAGGGATAGGTGCATTGGGGCCCTGGAGACGTGATGAGAACGACGATGCGGTCGGACGTGAGCCACGCTTGCGGTAGCCGCGATGGAGAGCTCGACCGTGGCGGCGGGAGGGTGAGCGCGACGGGGGAGCGAGCTACGGGATGCGGTGAGCTACGAGGGGAGGAGGAGGAGGAGGTTCAGGGGCTCACGGCCGTTGCAGAGAGGGCCCGGGGAAGACTCGATGTGCTCGGGGCGGCGTGGATTCCGACGATGGCGACGACGGAGCAGACGAGGGAGACGAGGTCTCCGCGGTCGCTGCAGGGGCTCCGAGTTCCAGCCCGAGGTGGCGGGAGGCGTAGGGGACGACGGCGGGGCTGTTGAGCACGTCGACGGGGTGAGGGAGGGTCGGTGTCCGCGTCGACGGCGAGCAGCGGCGATGAGCTCGAGCAACCGAGGTCGGGATCGAGCGTGAGGAGAGGGGAGAGGTGAGGTGGATCAGATGGGAGGGGGAGATCTGGCAGGGGGCGAGTGGGAGGAGGGATCGAGGAGGCGAAGGCGTGGCGGCCTTATCCTCGCCTCGTCGCCGACGAGAGGATGCAGCGGGGACGCGCCCCTGTTCCGTCCTTGGTCGGGGGAACAGGGAAGGGGAGGGAGCGACCGAACGAGGTGGGTCAGGCCGGCCGGATGGCCTGGTGGGCCGAAGCCCAAGGGGCCGGGGGGTTCTTTTCTTTTATTTTTACTTTCTATTTTGTTTCTTTTCCTTTTTATTTTAGTTATTTTCTTTTACTATTTTAATTAGTTTAAAGCACTTAGGCACTTTATAAAAATATGTTTATTACTCCATTATTAAATATGCAAATTATGGCACTGCCCGAACATTTTTGTTTTAACTTTTGAAAACTTTTATAATTTAACTTTATTTTAAATTTGAATCTGACTCGGTTTTGAACTAACGGTAGATTAGCAACAGTAATCGTGGTGACGTGGCACCATTAGCATGGAATTATTGTAGCTTGATTACCTGGGCGTTACATAATCACACTTGATATCTTTGGAACAGGGACGCTCAGCTCTATTTTAGTGGAACTGCACAAAATGATCGGAATGTTGCATGCTCCAGACAGCTACTCTTTTTCCCAACATGCCTTGTTGATTTAGACAGAGCTGGGGGGACGTTGCTACCAATGAAAGCATGGATCAATTTTAATTTAACACCTTCTCACAACTTTGTCTTCAGTTGTGATGTAATTATTAGCTCTGATCTGCTAATAATTGACATGCATTAGCAAGGAAGTTAGTTTTTTATTGTATCCAAAAGAGCATCGATGGCAAGACACGCGAAACAGAAGCTGAAAGCTCACATCATTGTACAATTTCATGTCGCTGGAAAATTATTTGTATAGTACGTCAATTATGTAAACAAATGATGGAAGCTTCATAGCATTGCCAGTAGCCTCTTTATCATCCGGGTCCATGTGCCATGCACAAAATTATACTCCTTCGTTCCTAAATATTTGTTTTTTTACAAATTTCAAACGGGCATATTTTAGAGTGTAGATTCACTCATTTTGCTTCGTATGTGTACTCCCTCCGTTCCTAAATATTATATTCGTCTTAACAGAGATTTCAACAAGTGACTACATACAGAGCAAAATGAGTGAATCTACACTCTAAAATATGTCTATATACATCCGTATGTGCCAGTCCATTTGAAATCTCTAAAAAGACAAATATTTGAGTAGTCACTCATTGAAATCTCTAGAAAGACAAATACTCCGGAGTATATTTAATAACCGAGGGGTAGTGCACAACCGCATGGGAGACTCAGCCCGGTCGTTGTGCCGCATTAATAGTGAGTAATGAGCAGTCAAATCATAAGCCCCACCTTTCCTACTGTAAGTTGCTCTGAAGAAGCAACCATCAATACGCTCTTCTTTGAATCCGCTCATACTACTCCATCTGTCACTGTTTATACAGCGTGCTTCAGAAAAAAGAAAAAAATCCGTGGGACCAAGGCGACTAGCAATCGGCCTGAAAAATAGCATTGGTAGTTACAGCACGACGTCTATTACTAGAGGGAATAATGCGTACACACATGCATGCAGTGCTTCCACCCCAGGTACACACATGCATGCACTCCGTAGTAGTACAGTACATGGAGAGAAAATTGTGGACTTGATTGCGGTTACCATGCCCTAATTAATTGAGCATTAAACCAAGCGCGTCTAAAGTCTCTCTGGTGGTGGAAATGCATTGAGAGAAATGCATCATAATGAAGCGCACCCTGTAAACTGTGACGGAGGGTGGAGTAGTATGAAGGTGCAAAACCAAGTACGCGTACTACTGCACTTGGCTCTTCGCCCCTTCGTGAAGTCGAACAATGATGGTACTCCGCATGTTGGGTACTACAGTGTATGCCTCTGACAATCTGACACCGAATGGACTGATGCATGTCCACCGAGGGTAGGTTGCATTAGTCAAAAGGCGTAAGCGAGCTTCACCTTGTCCTGCAAGCTTCCTTGTTCTGCGAGTTGACGGGACACACCAAAAAGTAGTGCTAGTCCATACTCCCTCCTTTCCGGTTAATATGGCTTAATCTTTTTTGCGGGTAAATGAGAGAGCTTTATTCATATATAAGCATTCTTAGGACGATCATCCAAGACACTAGTCACTAGGAAGCGAGGTACCCCGCAAAAGAAGAAGTAGGAAGCGAGGTGTTTCATCAAGCCAGCTCTCGGTCACATTCAAAGTGCAGCAAGCACGGTTCGCACGAAGATGCGCCGCAAGGTTTGCTGACCTCTTTACATGCTGAATAACAAAAAAGAGGAAATATTACTGAGCGCTACTATTTGTAATAGGATATGAGCCAGAATTAAGCGAGAATTGTGGCGAGTGTTCCATGCAATCAACTTCCATTATCACATGCGAGAACCCTCGAAGAGAACAAAATGTGTTGAAGATTGCTTTATCGCATTTTAAAATTATAATAAGAGTGCAGATGCTCCTCCATCCGGTTCCTAGTACTAGTATAGTACGTACCTTTATGGACTATAGTAGTAGTACTAGTAAACTTTGCGCTTGGCTGTTCGGGAAGTCGAACAATAATAGCACTAGTAGTATAGTGTATGCTTCTGGCAATCTGACACTGAATTAACTGTTGCACATCCACCGCCTGAGTGAGGGAGAGCTTGCATTAGTCAAAAGTTTCTCCTTGTCCTGTGAGCCACCGCGCGCAAGCTTCTCCCATCCTGCAACCTTCTCCTCGTTTGGCAAGTTGACGGGACACATCAAAGTAATGCTAGTCCATGCTGCCTCCTCTCCGGTTAATATGGCTTAATTTCAAACGAGATAAATACACTGCCTGTCACTGTATATTTGTAAAAATACGGTCAGTGGACTTCATAATACGCTCATTGCGCTCAATATATATATTTTCCGGTGTTCATACAGTCACTAGCTCACCCTGACTGAGTATGTGTGTGCATGCACGTGTTGGTTGAGCACTTGAGTGTGACCATGTGTGTTCCGTCGTGCGCTCGGACATGCATGCATTAGGGCGTCGCGCGCGTTTTTGTGTCCATGTGTACGTGTGACTGTTGCATACACATAGGGGGAGTACGTGTAGGGGCCACTAAGGAGCAGTCAACTCACACAGTAAGTTAGTCGGAAGAAGCAACCATCATTTCACTCTTGAATGACACGTACGCAATATAAAATGGTTGATATGGAGAGAAAAAGAAAACCACTATATATACACTAGCAGGAGCCTAAGCTACAAGCCTGCTCGCTTAGGTTGCTCTCTTCACAAGCATAGAACGACGGGCCTGATCCCGCAGCTGGGGGAAGGGAACAATGTTCTGCGTAGACGCGGTCGACATCGGCGAGGGAGAAAACCCACAGTCGGTGCGTCCCAATCAAGGGTCACCGCGGTATGGGCCGATGCCGCATCCCAACCGCCCTTCTAGCTACAGCCCGACGTCCTAGGTAGTCCATCTTGCTTTTGGAGCCGGCTTGCTCCACTGCCGTAGCTCCATCTCCATGTCGATCTTTCTCTACTTCTACCGGCTTCTACTTGTGATGAGTTTATGTCTCATGAACTAGTGCCAGTACTATTATTCTAATCACACTTCTTCAATATCTTTGCCATCAAGGATGCTCAGGTCGATTTTAGTGGAACTGCACAAAAGCATCGTATGATCCGAGGGTGTCAGCCGTCTTTCCTTCGACAGGTTCCACCTGGCCAGGAAATTAAATCATGTTTAGGGTTTAGGGTTTAAGTTGTAGTGACCTCATCCGTAGTTTTTCTATCGTACATGCTCTCACAACTTTTTTCTTTAGTTGTGAAGTAAATATTGGCTATGATCTGTGAATCATTGAGATGCATCAGCATGCATGTTAGTTTTCCTTTGTATTTGATGGAATGTTGTAACGGGGCAACCTTGGAATAGGAATGAAAATGGAGTGGAAAAGTTTCCGTTTTTCCGGAGAAAAAATGGAAACGGAGAGAAACCAACGTTTCGTTTCGTTGGATCGCACCATCGAGCAAAACCAACGTTTAAATCATGTCTGTCAAGTTTGTGTCTCACCCTCCTCCACGGCTCGACCCCACACGGTCGCTCGACATGCCACTCACCGCAAACCGAGTAGTATACCATAACTTTCCCGCCTGTTTGTCGATGGATCGCGCCATGGAGTACTAGCACTACTGGAAGAGATTGACGAGTTGGGGGAGGACAGCTAGCTGTAGCACGGACTCCCAAGAACTTACTACTAGAAGAGATCGCACATGTTGTAGCCGGCTATTGCGACCTTTGAACGCGGAGTAGCCGCATGCACACGGAAGCGGCGCTGGCGATGCTCTCTCGGCCGGTGCGCCGCTTCAATGCCGGCGCCAGTGAGAGGTCGCGTCCGCTCTGGCCGGGCATGAATGCGTCAATGACCGTTTCGGGTGGGAAGCACGCGCGGGTGATGAAGAGGGTTCGGGTTGGTCAGGACCGGCCGTGGCAGCGGTCCGGACGTGCGCAAACAAGAGATGTTGTACGTTAATATTGCTGCGTATATAATTAACAACGTAAATAATGTGCCAGTTGGACAAATATGATTCGAGATGGAGATGGAAATGGAATTTTATGTAAACACGGATATGCATGTCTATGTCTATGTGTGTGTGCGCGACGACTCTCGCGACCTGGAAGCGGGGGCGTGTTTTTGATCGAGTTTTCTTTCTTGGTACGTTAGAAAATCAGTTTGTCTAATTCACATCTAGATGTTATTTAAGGATATCACATCTAAGCTCCCACAAGTATATAATGTAGCAACAAGAAACAAAAAAACTAGGAAAAGACCACAAACAGAGTGGACATCAACTTATATGTGACATAACTATGTCACATCTAGATGCGTCCTAGACAGACCCTTAAAAAATTGTCCGCCAGTTTTCGTTTATTTTTTCCGGGAACACGCGTATTCTGTTTAAAACCACTGGTATGGAGAGATTTTTTTACTCCATTATAGCCTCTTGTTTGATAGAGTTTCTCGTGTCTCGCTCTCTCACCCTCTCCATATCAAAATAAGATGACAGTATCCACTCTATCTCTCTCCTCACCGGTGGTCACAGATCCGGTCGAATCCCGTCCGCTGCGAGAGGTGAGGAGGTGCAGCGTTGACGTTGTCGCCATTGGCGATGGAGGAAGCCGATGTGCACCGTCCTCTTGGAGCCGGCGCTGGTGCGCACGAAGATCCTCCGCGCCCTTGTTCGCTGCCGTCGTGTGGGTAGATCCCGCCCGCCCGCCTAAACGACATCTCGCCCACCTGAGGTATAACTTCTTGTACTGGTCCGGCTCCCCAGGTCGCTGCGTGCGGGTTTTCTTCTATGCGACTACTCCCCAGCTCTCCATGCATAGTAGCTTAGGGTTCGTCGGCTGGTCCAACATCACCTACTAGTACTATTATAGAGGAAATGCCAATCAAAAAGTTGTCCTGATTTATGCCTCGGTGAAGGTATACATGTTGTTTCGACAAAAAGTACATGGTGGTTGTGCGGTCATTGTCCATATGGTGGTAGTACTATCACTGGTTAAATGAAGAAATGCTTTTTTCTCGGGTATCCTGGTTTAGTTCCCATCAAGATAACTATGATGCTTCTGTTTGTTGGTGTACTTTTCATTAATTCTTATTGAAAATTGAGATGTCGTTGCTAACCCTTTTTTATATTTTTGGAAACAGCGATGCGTGTCTGCATACCCGGGCATGTCTTCCTCAATTTTATTGGAACTGCACAAAATTGGATGGCCATTGTTGTTCTGCCTCACTGTCCTCTGCCACGTGGTTCTTCCTTCCTCGAGCTTGATTACTGGGAAGAAACAGACCACAGTGAGGATTTGTCGAACTTCTTAGGTGCCTCACCCAAACTTGATGCCAAATGGATGATGCATCACCACGATGACCTATCGATGCTCATGGTTGCGCCTCATGGTTGCGTCGGCTGGTGAAGCTGATCGATTTTTGATGAAAAACAAGATGTCTTCCATCAGTGCTCTTTGCTTGTTACGCACAAAGATGATATCCTTTGTCAGTTCACCTTGGTTGCGTTGGAGACGCAGTCGTATTTCACGTTGGTGCAACTTTCGCTAGGGTTTTACGACAGGTGGGCCCAAAATGTGGCTGGCTCACCTGTCATACAGCCAAAAGCAGGTGCAGTGAAGGCACCGGAGCTCAGTCCGTACTACAGTAGTATATATATAAGCGGGAGCCTCAGCGCTTGTTCACTAGGGTTTGCACTCTCCACACGCTCGCCGCACTACATATATGTTACACGCTGGAGGCTCAGCGTTCATTTGCTAGGGTTTGCTATATTCACATTCTCTCACCCTCTCTTCACCAGATCTAAACAAGACTACGTTGGCATCTTGTCTCTCTCCCCCTCACAGCTGGTGAAGGAGGCGTCCGTATCCCGTCGCACCAGGAAGGGGAGGAGGTGCAACGTTCACTCTATCGCCTTCAGCGAGGGAGGCAATCCACTGCCGGCTTCGCTGTTCTCTTTCACCCAGCGCCTGTGCGGGAGGGCCACCGACCCCTTCTTCCTCGCTGCCGTACGTAGTGTGGGCAGATCCGGCCTCCCGCTGCATGCCTTGCCACATCTCGACGACCCTAAGGTATAAGTTTCTTTGAAACCGTCATTGCTCTAGCTGCATGTGGATCTTTTTCAATCTGTAGTCGAATCTAGGTCTTGGTTCAAAGAGGAAAGAAGGGTGCGGTGGGCTGGAGCAAGAATCTAGGACGTGGTTCAATGAGGAAAGGAGGGGCGGAAAGTAGTATAGACTGGCTATCCAGCCGCTTTGTAGGTCGAAAAGGGAAAAAGGGGCTAACCCAGTACACACATCTGTAAGGAACCGATCTCTTTGTTGAAAAGGGAAAGAAACTGGGGGTCGGGTAGTTTGTGCACGACTAGATTTGTTGCCCTCACATAGGAAGAAGGTTCAAAGAGAACAAATATGGGACCAGCGCATATATGCTGCTTGGCTACATACTCTGCATCACCCATTTATACGTGTGGACGCACATGGTGTTGGCATGTCCCATGCAGCTATTTTGCTGTTGTTAATCTCAGAATTAACTACTGATCTGTTTTAAAAGAATTTCTCAATTAATATGAATCAATGCAACCGTTTTCGAAATGCTACTGTCCTATACTTTGTTTTCCATCAAGATAAGGTAGATGCTTTTTTGTGGCCGCATGTTTCATCCTCCTTTATTGGCCAGTAATTGTTTTCTTTTTTGCCTCTTAAAACAGGGATATCTATTCAACTTGTTGCTGTAGAAAACTTAAATGTCACACCGGCAACTTTGCTTGATTTCAGTGCAACTGCACAAAACTTGATTGGATTTCCTATTCGTGTTGGTAGATTTGCATTTTATGTTGGTCGTCTCATGAAAGGTCAGTACAGGCCTTCATCCACATGATTGTGCAGTGTGCTTTGAGATGTTGTGCTACTTGTATTGGTACTGTTTTAAATAAATGATGAATTGAAGCTATTGTATTGCTGTCTTTTCCCATTAAGTAGTGAACAAAAATGGGACCAACCCAGACATGATGCTTGTTGCTTTGTTACAACAAATTAAGCATCACCCCCTTTATAAGCCAGTAATTGATGCCACTCTCAGAATTAACTACTGAATCTTATTTCAAAACTGCAACACTTGTTAGGGATTAGCGGGATTACCATTTTTGTGGCCGCATGTTTCATCCTCCTTTATTAGCCAGTAATTGATTCCTTTTTTGCCTCTGTTTATACAGGGATATCTATTCAACTTGTTGCTATTGTGACATTTTGCTTCGCTACGCGAAAAACTTTGCTTGATTTCAGTGCAACTGCACAAAACGAGATTGGATTTCCTATTTGTGTTGGCAAATTCGTACGTGATCTTGTGTGCGTCATGACAGGTTGGTACTTGCCTTCATCCACATGATCGTGCAGTGTGTTTTGAGATGCTATGCTACTTGTATTGGTATTGTTTTAAATAAATGATGAATTGAAGCTATTGTATTGCTGTCTTTTCCCATTAAGTAGTGAACAAAAATGGGACCAACCCAGACATGATGCTTGTTGCTTTGTTACACCAAATTCAGCATCACCCCCTTTATAAGCCAGTAATTGATGTCACTCTCAGAATTAACTACTGAATCTTATTTCAAAACTGCAACACTTGTTAGGGATTGGCGGGATTACCATTTTTGTGGCCGCATGTTTCATCCTCCTTTATTAGCCAGTAATTGATTCCTTGTTTGCCTCTGTTTATACAGGGATATCTATTCAACTTGTTGCTATTGCGACATTTTGCTTCGCTACGTGAAACACTTTGCTTGATTTCAGTGCAACTGCACAAAATGAGATTGGATTTCCTATTTGTGTTGGCAGATTCGTATTTTATCGTTGTCGGTCTCATGAAAGGTCAGTACAGGCCTTCATCCACATGATTGTGCAGTGTGCTTTGAGATGTTGTGCTACTTGTATTGGTACTGTTTTAAATAAATGTTGAATTGAAGCTATTGTATTGTTGTCTTTTCCCATTAAGTAGTGAACAAAAATGGAACCAACCCAGACATGATGCTTGTTGCTTTGTTACAACAAACTCTGCATCACCCCCTTCATAAGTAGATGGAAGCACATACTATTGTTGCGCCCACTCTACCCTGGAACTGAATCTTAGTTCAAAATTGCAAACACTTGTTAGGGATCGGCAGGAGTACCATTTCTGTTAGGGATCGGCCGGAGTACATGTTTAAGAAATGTATTGTTCAGATAATGTCTCTATTATTATATATCAGTTACAGACTTACAGTGTTTTACAAATGGTACT
This sequence comes from Triticum dicoccoides, assembly GCF_002162155.2. NCBI lineage: Eukaryota > Viridiplantae > Streptophyta > Magnoliopsida > Poales > Poaceae > Triticum > Triticum dicoccoides. The sequence continues at coordinate 123,929,997 of NC_041388.1, read as the reverse complement.
ATCCTGCTTTGTAGTTCTTTCTACATGTTTAACCAAGGTATTGTTAAGATAATGTCTCTGTTAAAATGAATCAGTCGCATTGTTTTAGGAATGATACTTTTCTGCTTTTTCGTTCTTTATACATCTTGAAACAAGGCATTGTTAAGATAATGTCTCAGTTAATATGAATGAATCACACTGATTGAGAATTGCTACTCTCCTGCTTTGTTTCCCATTAAGATAAGGTAGATCAGTAGATGTTTTTCTTCTGGGAGTACAAGTCATCAACCGTTATTTCTCAGTAATTGTTTCCCTTATACCTTTTGTTTCTTACAGGGATATCAAAATTAAAGCTCGGTTTTATTCCGACTTCGATTTTAGTTCAACTGCACAAAAGGAGCCAATGTGTCCAAGGCAAACTGCTGCATTACTGAGTCCAGTTGGTCGTTCCACTTTGCAGAAAGAAGCAGTCATTGTTTGCGCTACATTACAGAAGGAATGACCGAGAAGCTTTACAGAGTATTAGGCCTTCCACTATGTAGGCCAAAAGAGGTGCCAATTTCACCTTTTCTTAGTTTGGCACCGAATCCCTCCATTGCTACAGCCGGTGCCATAAATATTAGACACCGATGACATGACTAGTCTGTAGAGACCATTGGCAATTTAACAACACGTGGAGTGCCCTGGGCAAGAAGTGCCCAAACAAATACAAGAAGCGACAGGACTCCACGATCATAGGCATTACATATTTTAAATGGGAAAAGCTTGTCAAAGTTTAATCATTGATGTTAGCAAGAAGCGACAGGACTCCACGATCATAGGCATTACATATTTTGAATGGGAAAAGCTTGTCAAAGTTTAATCATTGATGTTAGCAAGAAGGCGTTAGTTTAATATATTGGAATTGGAAAACCTTGTCAAAATTTGCTCATTGATGTTAGCCAGAAGACATGCATTTGATATTTTTGAGTGGGACGCCCTTGCTGTGAGCAGCGTCGAGTGTTTTTTCCTATTCCTGTGTTCAGTTTAGAAGTAAATAGTTACTCTGCTGAGATATTCCTGTGTTAAGAGTTTGTTCTGAATATTGTCTATGTAATGCCAGGCCTTGTGTTTGATTGCAAAGTTGAGCTTGGAATGTTGTGGCATGCGGCATCACGAGCTGTTCACCGTGCCTCCTGAGAATAATGCTTCATATTGTTTTGAATGTCGATATAATGCCAGTGATTTGCTTGTTAAGAAGATCATCCTCTTCTATTGTTTTCATGCTTAAGAAGTTCATTGTCTGATGTTTCATTCATAGCCTATACGACAAGTCGGGTAGGTTAGACGTGAAACCATATGATCTTCCGACCAACTCATGATATTAGGACGTGATTGGATCGTCGTTTTCCAACCAAAACCGCTTGTAAAACTGACGCTTGTAAATTAAAGCAGATGGTCTCGGGCGAAGGCGCTTGGTTGGTCGATTTCGACTAGTAAAATATCGGAAGTACTTGACACACGATAAACACGCTGAACGACACTCGGACAATTGCTAATCTAGCCATTAGCTGTTGTTCAGCCTTGCCCATGGATGGCATGATACGCACGTCGTGCATGTATCGTTTGGTAATGTTGTCCATATAGCAGTGCTCGTAAAATATACACTGGTCTCTCAAATTACACGCGTAACCCGCCGGTTTTACTTACAGACATCGGGCCCTCGGTTTCATTACGCCTGTATTTTACGTGTTGCTTTCGATGACGAGTAAATTACACTTGTATGTTAATACAGGTTTGACATAAACCAGAGCTCCCAAGCGCAGCCTTACCGTTTCATACCGTATATCAAAGCCAATTTTTATTAACAATGATTTATAATTTAGTAGTGAGCACAAAGCAACATATATCATGCAATGATGAAGTCTAACTCTCTTCCTATGCATCGACATGTCATAGAATTACAATTCATGCACATCAAGTAAAGGCCAATACATAGCATAAGCAATTTCTTGCAATTTTATCGTGTTGGAAACATAGAGAGGTGGAGATGTAGTTCCTCTCTCATAATAATTATAAGTAGGATCAGCAAGCACATGCATATTATATTCATCAAAACCATCATGCGTAATGGTAAAACGCAACCCATCAATATAATACTTAATGAGAGCAAACTTCTCTGATATATTGTAGTTTGGAGAATTCAAAAAGATAATAGGACTATCATGTGTGGGTGCAATAGCAACAATTTCATGTTTAACGTAAGGAACAATAACAAGCTCATCTCCATAAGCATCATTCAAATTGGCATCTTGACCACAAGCATAGCAAGCATCAATTTCATCAAAAAGGGATATTTCAAATGAATCCAATGGATCATAGCAATCATCATAGCATTCAGCCTTGGTAAGAATGAAGGGAAATTAAACAATGTATGGGATAAAGAGTTACTCTCATTAGAAGGTGGGCATGGGTGATCAATCCGCTTTTCCTCCTTTCGTTCTTCACTCCCCTCATCTTTTTCATCTAATGATCTCACAATTTCAGCAATTTCTTCTTCCATAAATTTCATGCAAAATATTAGTCTCTTCCTGGACAGCGGAGGAGTCCTACGTCTCGTGCCCTGAAGCGTGTTTTCTTTGAGGGGTATGATTACAGAGGTTGCTTAACCCCAGTTTAGGAGGAGGAGGACAGCTTATATAGAGTGCACCGCAACCTCCAACACTCCCACGTCGCCGGGGCACTTAATGTTCATAACTACGGTCGCTACAAGTATAAATAGTCACAACTACAACAGTTACAGGTAACGGTAGATATGACTCTACTTTAAGAATGACTCAGGATCCCTCGACCGTTGCAGCTCCCACGTCGTCCCTTCACCTCTCGTTCGAGTGATGGTGGTCATGCCGACTGGAGAGTGGTGGTCTAAGTGGACCTCCTGATACTCGAATCTGAATGCTCGCGTGGTCCTGAGACCCACCAATGATGGTGTGGGACCCCAGGTGGGCCCCAAATGATAGGTCCTTGACCCTACCTGTAGTAGGTGACCTCATCATCCACCACTAGCTAAGCTCAAAATTGTCAAAAAATTAAAATTGGGAAAAATTCTCTAGGTTGCTTGCAGTCTATTCACCCTCCCTCCTCTAGACATACTAAATGATCCTATGTGTATGACATGATCGAGAATCCTACCAACACATTCAAGATGTGTCTGGTGGATGCCCTCTGCCTATCTGATGGCTCCCGTGCTAGGTGGATCCGACATTAGCTCCTCAAATAAGCTCGTCTTGCTAGCCCTGATCAAGTGGATTCGGGAGCTTACGCCTTGTGTTCTCCTCACTGTCGAGATGGTTGAAAGGAGGGTCGATGGCGTTAAATTTGGCGTTGGTGTCACTAGACCCGATGTACCAAGGGACAATAAAGCTGGATATGGTCATTTTTGTCTTCTAAGAAGCACAACATCGACCTTGGTATTGGAGCTATTATTCCTCCAACCTCTTTGGTTGGTCCCTCAGTTATCTCTAATATGCATCTATGAGAGACATGGTTGATCCTTCTATGTGCGATGGCTCCCGTTGTAGGTGTATCTCGACAGCATGGAGTAGAGGGGTCTCGATGGTGGACCCGTGGTGATGGACGAACATAGAGTGGCAGCGCTGTCTGGCGTCGTGGTGGCATCGACGACAGACCTGGCAAGGTCGATAAGTCAGTACCTGCTCTAAAGATGGATCGGTGGAAGACGGCGGTGGCGACCTCTGAGAATGCGTCGGACCGGTGTGTACCCCACACCCAGTATGAGGCTTGGTTGGGGCTCCGGTTTTAGATGTTAGGCTTTGGTGCGAGGCCTATTTGGTATTCGGCTCGGACAATTGGCACCCCTTCATCAAGTGGTTATAAGTAGTGACAGATGTTCTCAAGATGGTGGCTTCAGACTTGCTGACGCATTACTTTTTATGGTCTTTGTGAATAATTAATAAAATAGATGCATGCATCGCCAGATGCAGAGGCCGTGGGTCATCCTCCTTTTCAAAAAAAAGATCCTCAAATAAGCTCATCTTACTAGCCCTGGTCAAGTGGATTTGGGAGCTTCTACCTTGTGTTCTCCTCGCTGTCGATATGGTTGAAAGGAGGATCTATGGCATTGAATTTGGCGTTGGTGTCCCTAGACCCGATGTACCAACGGACAAGGAAGCGGGCTATGGTCATTTTTGACTTCCAAGAAGCACAACAATGACCTTGGTTGTTGGATCTATTGTTCCTCCAACCTCTTTGGTTGATCTCTCGGGTTGTCTCTGATATGCATCTATGAGAGATAGGGTTGATCGCCAACTTTGGCTCAACTAAATGCCGATCCCACTTTGTTCTCCTCTTCTACCTAAAAATCACGAGGCCCTCTTCATCCTGCCATGTGACGGCTAGGTAATTGTCAGCGATGGTGGCTCAGATAGTGTCACATGTCCGATCAACTTTTGCATCAGGACTCGATTGTGATCTGCATGTATTTGTTGGGGTCATGTTTACAAGAAGAAACAACATGTTTGCAATTTTCATGTTTCTTTGGATCCTCCCGTGTCCTGTGATGTAACCTCCCTTCCTGCGTGTCGGGTGGTAGGTGCGACATATGCCAATGGGTGGCTTATCATTGTGGGAGCCAATAAGACATCGCCGGTGCCTGGAAACGGGATGAGGTGAAGACATGCACGCCGGCGAATCTTACCCAGCTTCGGGGCTCTCCGTGGAGATAACACCCCTACTGCTGCTATGCGGGGTCTCCGCATGATCACTAGATGGATAAGTAGCTACACGATGCTCCTTGAGCTGTTTGGCGAGAGGAGGAAGAAGGGCAAGGCTTGCTCTCTTCTCCTCCCTACGTGGTGTCTAAAACTAGCAGGGATCGATCTCTTTTGCATGGATGCCCCGGGGGTTTTATATAGGCCTACCCCCCGGAGGTACAATGGTAATCCGACTGGGCGCGGGGCCCAGCCATCTGTGTCTACGCTCTCTGGCTTCTGCACCGGCTGCTGGGGCCCGCCGGCTTGTGGGTCCCGCCGGCTGCCGGCTCCTTGGTTGACAGGCAGGCCCCACTGTCCAGGGCCTTGTCGGCGGCTGGTTACTGTTGCTTAATCTTGGTGACGAGGGCTTCGCCGAGGTGGGGATGGCTATAGTGCCGCCGCCCGGCGGGCGATCACTGTAGCCTCACCGCGTCTTGTCTCCTTAATGGGGCGTCTTCTTCAAGGGAGGTGGCAAGCCATCTGTGGGGAGCCGGCTCTATCTTGGGCCGACTTGGGGAGGCCTGGCCGCCTTCGGGTGTCTCTCTGCCCGAAGGGGCCCACCGCCCGTGGGCCGCGCCGGCGGTCCGTCATGGTTGACATCAGGGTCATCGTGGCAACAGTGCCGCGCCGGACGGGTCATGGCCACCCGTACGGCGCACTGTGCTAGGGGTTCTCCGGGATTCGGGGGTGGCAGGCTTCAGTGTAGCCACGCCCCGTCACATTGCCATTATGTGGATGCAGACTTCGAGGGTACGATCTTGACCGCTTTATGGGAGCCGGCTTCTTGGAGTCGGCCCTCTTGCGGCCGGCTTCTCGGAGCCGGCCCTCCCGCGGCGTTTCTTCATGAGGGCTAAAGTCGGGCCGCCTTCCGATAGCCAGCCTGGAGACAGCCGGCAAGGGGAAGGCAGCCATGTGTCTTGGATTCTTGAGGGCCGAATCAGCTCGTAATTTTTTCAGAAGGGCCAGGGGGAGCCGGCTAGGCTACCCATGGTTATTTACTCCGACAGTAGTCCCCGAAGCTGATCGAGCTTCGAGGCGGACAAAGGGACGAGAAGCTAGGTCAGCTTCCTATCCCGAGGGGCCGGCTTTTGCGTGTGCGCGCCGTCTTCGGAAAGCTCCGTTTCTTGTAGGCGGGAACGTGGGTCGCCCTGCGAGCTGACCCCGCGCCATTCCGTGGGCCACATGGCGAGGAAGTCCTGCCAACGAATGCGCGTGACGGTATGCCGCCGTAGACCCGGGCCCGCCACTCGCAGGCCTCGGTCCAAGCGCGGATCTTCTGCAGCCCACATGGACCGCTCGCCTCCCCGCGGCGGTTTTATTCTGCCATCAAGGCACAATAATCGCGGGACGTGGGGGAGTGGGCGCAGTTGATCCCCACGTTCCCCCACGCTGCACCTTCTCAGCTCCCTCGCGCGGTCTATAAGTAGGAGGAGGAGGGGGAGCGGCAGAGGCTCACGCGCTCTCCCTCACTCCGCCCCTTCTCGCCCTCCTTCTTCTTCTCTTCGCCGCAGCAACTCTTCGCAGCGCCGTTCCGCCATCGCTTCGTCTTGCTCCCTGCCGCATTGCTCCCATGGCATTGTCGAGCTCGTGGGATGGCTCCAACGTCCACGAGGACCACGTCGAGTTCCTCCGCCGGACGCGGCGTCTGCCCGGCGAGAACCTAGTGCGGGTTCATCAAGCGCCGGCGAGGGAGATTTCGCCGGCACCGGAGGAGGGCGAGCGGGTGATCTTCCGCTCGCACTGCCTGTGCGGCTTCGGCCTCCCGGCGAGCGGATTCCTTCGAGCCTTCCTTGAATTCTACCACCTCCAGCTGCATCACCTCATGCCCAACGCGGTGATGCTGCTGTCGGCCTTCGTCACCCTGTGCGAGGGTTTTCTTGGAGTTCTCCCCACGCTCGAGCTCTGGGGGAAGTTCTTCCAAAGCAAGCTCGGCACCGTCGTCGCGGGCGTGCCCACCCCCTGCGGAGCCTTCATTGCCATGAGGCGGGCGAGTGAGAACAATCCGTTCTCGTCCATTCCGTTGATCCAGTCGGTGAAGCTTTGGCAGAAGTCTTATTTTTATGTGAAGAACGTCGCCCAGCAAGGCGACTACGTCAACCTGCCGGCTTACGTAGCCGGCCCGCCGGCTGGGAGGCAACCTTTGTGGAGCTACCGGGCCAGGTCGCTGTCGCAGGCCGGGAACGCAGCTGTCTCCCGGCTTCGGGTGATGATCCAGTCGGAGGGCCTGACAGGGGCCGACTTGGTGGCCGCCTTCGTGGAGCGCCGGGTTCTTCCGCTCCAAGGCCGGCCTCACATGATCTGCCAAATGAGCGGCCGCTTCGACCCGTGCCGGTTGAGCACCAGGGAGATGCCTCACGCAGAGGTGTCTTACATGGTGAATTACATCTCCAACTGCAAGCTCGCCGAGGATTGGCGATACGGCAAGGAGCCGTATTCCCGCACCAACCCTCCGCCTTCCGTAAGTTCTTTCTTCTTTTCTTCCTTTTTGTAGCCGACCTCATGATAGCCGACTCTTGATCAATTGGTTTGCTTTTAGCAGAACCCTCTTCTTCCGCCGACAGCCGGGGCCGCGGGGGTAGAGCGCCAGCTCCTCCCCGACCGCACGGTGGACGACACCGACGATCCGGACCTGGGAGCGGCCGCCATGGAAGACGCCATCATGGGGAAGGCGACGAGGCCAGAGGCACGGGACTCGAGGCCAGCTTCGAAGACTGGCCGGACGACGACGAGGTCGAAGTCGCCCCGCACCGCCAGCCAGCGCCTGATCATCAAGGCGCGGGCTCGTCCGCCGTGCCGGCTGCCCGTGGCGGCGCGCAGAAGCGCCGGGCCGCATCGACCTTCTTCGGCAGCCGGCCGAAGAAATCCAAGGCTTCCACGGCGGCGACCAAGTAGGATGAGGCGTCCGCGAAGGCGGCCCGCTTCCGCAAGGTGGTGAAGCAGCCGCAGGCGGTCTCTGCGTAAGTCGTTGAATGTCTTGCGTATATATTATTATTTTTTTTTGTCCGAAGCTCTTCTAAACCTTTCTTTTCTTGCCGGACAGGGCGCCGCTTTCTCTCGAGCGAGGTCCTGGCGGCTCCGTAGTCGGGCCGACTGGAGGGTCCTCAAGCTCCCGTCGCGTGGACCCCCGCGCCGACCTTAGGGAGGCCACGGAGCGGAACGCGCGGGAGGCGCGGGAGGAGTGGGAGGAGTGGGAGGCGGCGAAGCGAAGGACCGCCCAGGCGACGAAGGAGCAGGCTGACGCGGTGGCCAAGGCCCGGGCAAAAGTGGCAGCCACGGAGATGGAGGCGGAGGCCTCGCACAACCGGCCTCCGCTGCTCGTTGTTCCCCTCCGCGCCGTGGCCCCCAACATTCCCGTGCCCCCGTCGGAGGAGGTCGACCAAGGCCCGCCGATGATGGAGGGGCGGGAGGACCACGTGATCTTCGTGGAGGGGGCGTCGCAGACGGCGCCGACTGGAGCGGGCCAAAGCGGCCAATCAGCTGCGGTGCCAGAGCAGCCATCCAGGGGCGAGCCAGAAGCAGGGGTCGGCCTCGAGGTGCAGCCGGCATTGCGCCGGCGCGCAGGGGGTGGCGCCTCCGCGCCGGAACCGCACAGAGCAGCGGGCGCCAGCCAGACGGCGGAGGCCCTAGAGGCGGCCAGCGCCAGCACGTCCGAGTGGACTCCTAGGGGGGACGGGCGAGCTGAACGCGGCGGCCCAGGAGGTCCGGAACCGGCTTCAAGCTTAGGCCACCTCGCTGCAGCGATACACTCAAGAGTTTCTCTCGACGCGGGCCGTCATCCGGGTGAGTCTTCTGGCATTGGTTATTTTGTTCTTTTGGTTTCTTCCGTGGGGGCGCGTCAGCGCACCCACTGGGTGTAGTCCCTGAGTTCCGAGCCAGCTGCTGCGCAGGCGGCTTGGAACTTACTAGGTTCTAACAACTTAACTTATCCTTGCTTCCTGTATAATCTTTCAGGAGTATCACAACCTCCGTGCCGCCGCCTTCAACTCCCAGGCTCAGGAGCTGGGCAGGAGAACCGAGGACCTGACCAGCAGCCAGAGTGCGTATTTGTTTTGTTCATCTTCTGTGGGGGCGCGTCAGCGCACCCACTGGGTGTAGTCCCCGAGATTCGAGCCGACTGCTGAGCAGCCGGGTCGGATCTTCCTTGACGACTTCACCTTATTAATTTCCTTTGTCTTCATGCTTGCAGGAGCCCATGCCGACTTGAGGGAGCAGCTCAGCGGGGCCCAGGCCGCCCTTCGCGCCAAGGAAGCCGAGTACAGCGCCTTGTTCCTGGAGCGTGACCGCCTGGTCAAGAAGTTGGCCGACCAGGAGGAGAGTCATAAGGTGGCCCTGAAGAAGGCGCAGGACAACGAGGACGCCCTGCAGGCCGAGTTCGAGACCGAAGTGGCGGGCTGGGCTGAAGCGAAGTAGGCGCTGAGCGAGGGCTTCAGCCGTATCGAGGATCTGATCGACGATAAGCCGCCTTCTTCACTCCCTGCTTGCCCTTTATCCTTGATTTGTGTTCTGACTTGTGCTGCCTTTTGTTCTCTGTGCAGACTACTTTCCCGGCTACTCCGTCTTCGCCACCCAATCCATCGAGGCCCATCGCGAGGCACGCCGGCAGGCGGGGGCTGAAATCGCGCCGGACGCAAGCCGGACGCTTGAGGAGCAGCTCTTGGCGGTCCAAGCCCGGCTGCAGCCGGCTCACCATATGCTCCGCCGCCTCCAGCGCGCCGGGGCGCAGGTGTTGGCCGCCCTCTGGCCAAGCGAGACGATTCCCCGCACCCCGAATCGGACTACTGACTGGCTGGAGGTGGCGGTTGGCTGCTTCGAGGCCTGGAAAGCGTCGGCAGCCCGGCTTGGAGCTGGGCGGGCGCTGGAGTTCGTCCGAGCCTGGTATCCGGGGCTGAACCTGGACCAGCTGCGCACCTGGCGGCTGGAGGCCGACGAAGAGTTGGAGGAGGTGCGGCCGGCTATCGCTCAGCGCGCTTCGATGATCGCCGAGTATACTGACATCAGCGTCTTCGCTCCTGAGATCAATGACGACGGCGTTGCCCAGACGGAGGAGTGGTTTGGGCTGGACCCGGCAGCGGGTGAAGACTCGGCAGAGGAGATCGCCTCCAGCGACGAAGGCGAAGACGACGAAGGAGAGGAAGGCGAAGACGTTGAGCCGACTGGTGAAGCGGGCAGCCAGCCTCAGCCTGATCGTGCCTCCGGCAACAAGGCGCGTGCTAGCGCGCCCTCTGCGGGAGGCGGTGATCATGCCGAGGTTCGCCAGCCGGCCACTCCTCCAGCCGACACTGCCGTCTCCACCAACCTGCCCGACTCGCCAGTCGCTCCCTTGGCCTAGTCTGCCGTCCTTGTTTTTTCCTGCTTGTTGCCTTTTGAACAACTTTATTAAACTTGCGCAATTCCACCCACTAGGGGTGTATTCGAACTATGTTGAATGCTGGCCTTTTGAAGGTCTTTTATGTAAATATTATTGTGTGTTTGGTTTCCATTCATGTATGCTTTTTATCCTTAGGCTGTTTCCTTTGCCGCCTTCCCCTTCTGGGAAGGCAAGTACTCGAGCTTTCTTAGATTGGAGCGAGGTGAATGGAAGCTGGCCGGCCGGCTACTCTGGTAGCCGGTCGGCGGTGGGAGAAAAACCGGATTTTGTTATATTAGTCCGTTAGTCCCTAGCCGTTTTTCGTGTGGGCACCCGTTCCTGCCTTTAACTCTTGCCAGCCGGACAGCCGGTTCTTCGAACTGCGACTTTTGGCAAGAGAAGGCTTGGGAGCCGGCACACTAGTCTGACTGCGGGTAGGACTTCTAATATAACTCCAGGCGGCCAGTCCCCGGGCCGACTAGTCGAACCCGGTGCCGGACGGAAAAAGTGAATGCAATGACAAGGCCATAAGCATGATACTTTTCATTCATAGATAAAAGATGGCAGTCCCCGAGCTCTCCTCGGGGGGCCTATTGTCTCGTACTTAGTACAAAAGTTAGCGTGATACATACTGCATTTCAACTGTAAAACCTTGGGAGGAGGTTGGCATTCCATGGTCGTTCCGACTCCTTGCCGGAGTCGTCTCTCTTTCGTGCCTTCGGCTTCTGCGCGTTGATCAAGTAGTAGGAGTCGTTGCCTAAGGCTCTGCTGATGATGAAGGGGCCCTCCCAAGGGGCCGAGAGTTTGTGCTGGCTGGCTGTTCACTGGATCAGCCGGAGCACAAGATCGCCCTCTTGGAAGGCTCTTGGCTTGACCTTCCGGCTATGGTAGCGGCGCAGGCCCTGCTGATAGATGGCGGACCAGCTGAAGGCTAACAGCCGGCCTTCTTCCAGCAGGTCTACGCCGTCTTCTCGTGCTTCCTTGGCCTCGGCTTCCGTGTACATGGTCACCCGAGGCGAGTCGAACTCGATGTCAGTTGGGATGACCGCCTCGGCACCATATACGAGGAAGAAAGGAGTGAAGCCGGTTGACTTGTTTGGTGTAGTGCGCAGACTCCAGAGGACAGCCAGCAGCTCATCGAGCCAACAGCCGGCTGAACGCTCCAGTGGTACGATCAGTCGGGGCTTGATGCCGGAAAGGATGAGGCCGTTGGCTCGCTCGACCTGGCCGTTAGACTGTGGGTGGGCAACGGACGCTAGGTCCAACCGGATGCCTTGCGTCGCGCAGAAACGTGCCAAGGCTCCCTTGGCGAAATTCGTGCCATTGTCGGTGATGATGTTGTGTGGTACGCCGTACCGAGTTGTTATATCTGCGATAAATGTCACGGCAGTCGGCCCATTCAGCTTTTTGATCGGCTTTGCCTCAATCCATTTGGTGAATTTGTCCACGGGGACAAGCAGATGTGTCATGCCGCCGCGCGCCGTTTTGAATGGGCCCACCATGTCTAGTCCCCAAACGGCGAAGGGCCAAGTGAGGGGAATGGTCTTGAGTGCTGAAGCCGGCATGTGTTGTTTGGAGCTGAAGAGTTGGCACCCTTTGCAATGTTTAACTAACTCCTTGGCGTCATCCAAAGCAGTCGGCCAAAAGAAACCATGGCGGAAGGCTTTGGCGACGAGTGATCTTGAGGCCGCATGGTGGCCGCATTCTCCTTGGTGGATGTCTCTGAGGATTGCAATGCCTTTCTCTTGCTCGACGCATCGCTGGAGGACCCCAGTGACACTGCGCTTGACGAGTTCTCTGTTGACGATTGTGTATGCTCCGGCTTGGCGTTGGACTTGTCTTGCCTCTACTTCATCAGCCGACAGATCTTGGTTTATTAGGAAGTTGAGGATGGATTGAGCCCATGATGGAGCTGCGACCTCTTCTATTGCCAAAACGGCTACTGCGACCAGGGCGGGCGGGCTGGGCGGTGAAATGCTTGAGTCGGTCGCCGCCTGCTATGGTTGTGTAGTCTCCGGGCCGACTATCGCAGTCCCCGAGCCGGGTGTCGCAGTCCCCAGGTCGGGCGTAACTACGGAAGTCCCCAAGCCGCCTGCTGATGCCCCCTGGCCGACTATCGAAGTCCCCGGGTCGCCTGCTTGGTTCTTCGAGCCGGACCCGGCCGCGTCGGGGTCAGGCGGCACGAAGATGGAATCGGACTCTGGAGACGGCTTGATAGACGGCTTGAGGAGGCGTTGTAGAGAGACACCGGTTGGTATTGCTTGCCGAGTGGAGCCTATTCGAGCTAGGGCATCAGCTGGCTCGTTGTTGGCTCGTGGTACGTGGAGGAACTCGCATCCTTCAAAATACCCACTGATCTGCTGAATGAGGAAGCGGTAGCTTGCCATATTTGCGTCCTTGGCATCCCAGTCGCCGGATGATTGCTGGACCACCAAGTCCGAGTCGCCATAACATAGGATCCGGCGAATGCCGAGTTCTTTGGCAAGCCGGAGCCCGTGTATGAGCGCCTCGTACTCGGCCACGTTGTTGGAGGCGGTAAAGTGAATTTGCAGCGTGTATCTGAGCTTGTCCCCTTTGGGAGAGGTGAGGATGACGCCGGCTCCCAAGCCAATGCGCATCCTGGACCCATCGAAATGCATGCGCCAATGAGTGGAGTCGGGAGCTGGCGGTAGGTACTGGGTCTCGACCCAGTCGACGAGGAAGTCGGCCAATGCTTGGGACTTGATGGCGGTGCAAGGATGGTAGAAGATCATGTAGGGGGCCAGCTCGATGGCCCATTTCGCCACCCAGCCGGATGCATCCCGGCTGCCTATGATCTCGGCCAGCGGGGCGGTGCATACAACCGTGATGGGATGCTCTTGGAAGTAGGGCTTCAGCTTCTTGGCGGCGAAGTAAACACCGTAGCACATCTTCTGGTAGTGCGGGTAGTTCTGCTTCGAGGTAGATAGCACCTCGCTCAAATAGTACACCGGCCTCTGGACCGGCTGGGCTCGGCCTTCTTCTGGGCGCTGGACTATGATGACGGTGCTGACCACCCGGCTGGTTGCGGCGATGTAGAGGAGCATGGGCTCTTTCTCAGTCGGCGCCGCCAGGACAGGCGGCGTGGCCAGCATCTTCTTCAGCTCGTGAAAAGCTTGGTCGGCTTGGTCATTCCACTCAAAGTGGTTGGTCTTCTTCATGAGGCGGTAGAGGGGAAGAGCTTTCTCTCCGAGCCGGCTGATGAAGCGGTTCAGGGAGGCCAAGCATCCGGTAAACTTCTAGACGTCTCGAAGTTTGGTGGGAATCGCCATTCTCTCAATGGCCTTGATATTTACTGGGTTGCATTCGATGCCGCGTTCGGAGACCAGGAAGCCTAGGAGCTGGCCGGCTGGCACTCCGAACACGCATTTCTCGGGGTTAAGCTTGATTTGGAACCGGCGTAGGTTCTCAAATGTTTCCTTGAGGTCTTCCAGCAAGGTGCCGCGCTTCTCCGTCTTCACCACAATGTCGTTTATGTAGACGTGGGCATTTCTGCTGAGTTGCTTGAGGAGGCACTTCTGCATGCAACGCTGAAAAGTGGCACCGGCATTTCTCAAGCCGAATGTCATAGTCAGGTAGCAGAAGGCTCCGAATGGCGTGATGAAGGCGGTCTTCAAGCGGTCTGCCGGATCTAACTTTATCTGGTGATACCCTGAGTAAGCATCCAAGAAACTCAACAGCTCGCATCCGGCCGTGGAGTCTATCACTTGGTCAATCCTTGGCAGGGCAAAGGGATCTTTGGGGCAGGCCTTGTTGAGGCTCGTGTAGTCTATACACATGCGCCACTTGTTGTTCTTCTTTAGCACGAGGACCGGGTTAGCGAGCCACTCTGGAAAGAAAACTTCCATAATAAAGCCGGCTGCCAGAAGCCGGGCTATCTCCTCTCCCACAATCCTGCGTTTCTCCTCCGACAGTGGCGGAGGGGTTGTTTGACCGGCTTTGCGTCTTCTCAGACGTGTAGTTTGTGCTCGGCGAATTCCTTCGGAACACCCGGCATGTCCTTGGGGGACCATGCAAAGATGTCCCGATTCTCACGGAGGAAATTGGCGAGCTCGCCTTCCTATTTGTTGTTTAGGTTTGCCCCGATGACGGCAAACCTCTCTGGGTGCTCGGGGTCAAGAGGTATCTTCTTCGTCTCCTTGGCCGGCTGGAAAGATCCTTGAGCATCATGCTCCTTGGGATCAGGGGACAAGGCCGACTGCTTGCCGGCCATGGCCACGACTCAGTCCATCATCTTCTTTTCTTCGGCAATCACAAGGGACTCGGCCAGCCGGCTGCTGGCTGCTGCGCACTCAGAGGACTTCTTGTAATCGCCGGCTACGGTGATGACGCCTTTGGTGCTCGGTATCTTCATCTTGAGGTATGCATAGTGGGGAACTGCCATGAACCTGGCCAAGGCAGGTCGGCCAAGCAATGCATGGTAGGGGCTCTCCAGGTCCACCACTTCAAACCAGATCGCCTCCCGGCGGAAATGCTCCTTGTCCCCAAAAAGTACATCAATCTTGATCTTGCCAATGGGGGCGCAGGACAAGCCGGGTACGATGCCATGGAACACGGTCCGAGTAGGCATGAGTTGCTTCGTCTTGACATTCAGCTTCTCCATGGTGTCATGGTACAGGATGTTGATGCCGCTCCCGCCATCTATCAACATGCGGGAGGAACGGGCAGCGCATCTATCCGTTGCAAGGGTGGCATCCAAAACCAATGCATAAGAGCCGGGAGATGGCATCACCTCTGGGTGGTCAGTCCGGCTCCAGCTGATAGGTTTTTCTGACCAGTGCATGTGCTCGGCGGGGTTGGCAGCAACCATGCTGACTTCTTGGTGCTCTCGGCGTTTGCTGCGCCGGTCTTCGGGCTGGCTCGTAAAGATGACATAGGCGGCATGCTCGTCGGGGAACTCATCATGCACGGCTTCGACTTTGGAGATTCGGGTGAGCCAGTGGCACTTTCGGGTCATGTGGTTGGACGGCTTCGCGCCGCTGTGGAACTTGCACGGGGCGTCGAGAGTCTGTTCGTAGGAGAAGGCTGGCTGCCAAGCCGGCTTGCCTCCCCTCTGCTTCTTGGGTGCGGGCCGCGCTTCGGGCTGCTCGTCTTCGACTGTGGCCACCTGCCGACTGGTGGAGGGCGGCCCGGGGCCCTTGCGCTTGTGGTCGTTCTGGTGTGGGCGTCAGCTGGAGTCCCCAGCCGGCGTCTTGGGCGCTGGGTTGAGTACCTTTCCGGATGCGTCTACCCGAAGTTCGGTCTTTATCGAGGAGTCGGTGGTGGCGTACTTGTCCGCTATGACCAGAAGCTCATCGAGGGTAGTCGGCTCGTCGCAGAGGAGCTTGTGCTTGAGGAGGGTGCCTTCTCGGCACCCGGCAGTGAAGTATTCTATGGCTTGCACCTTGTGCACCCCTTCGCAAGAGTTGCGGAGCTCGGCCCAACGCGTGAGGTAGTCGCGAGTGGACTCGGCGGGGCCTTGTACGCACAAGGAGAGCTGTCTGGGCTTGGGAGCCCACTTGTAGGTGCTGGTGAAGTTGCGGACGAAGGCTTCTGTAAAGTCTAGCCAGCTGTTGATGCTATATGGCTTGAGGCTGTTGAGCCAGGTCCGCGCCGTGCCCTGCAGCATGAGGGGCACGTACTTCACGGCAACGCGTCTGTTGCCATTGGCTATGCTAATCGCCGTGGAGTAGTCGATCAACCAATCTTCCGGCTTCACGGAGCCGTTGTACTTAGGCGTGTCTCTTGGGAGCGAGAACCCTTTGGGGAAGGGCTCGTCGCGGATGCGGGGGCCAAAGCAAGGCGGGCCGACATCGTCTTCTTCTTCTAGCGCCAGGGATCGCGCCAGGCGGTCGATCCGATGGCGGGCGTCGTTCTCGCCGACTCCTTCGCGGCGACCTAGCCGGCCGCTGAGAGTCGGATGCGCAACAGGCGGCGGGGTGGGATATCTCTCTCCACGGGGCTGGGGCGGAGGCGGGTTGCCCCGCCACTCCACGGCCCGGGGGTGGCCTTCTGCGTCTCGCTCGATGGAGATTCGGGTTCGGCTTCGGCTGGCAGCCGGCTCTTTCTCACGCCGCGCGCGGGTTTTGCCCGTAGTCGGCGTCCGGGACGTCGCGCCGTGATCTCGGCGCGGGGGAGGGCTTTCCGCGCGGGCGTCGGCTTCGTGCCGCCGCGCGGCCGCATCGATCAGCTGCTGGATGTGTCGGGTCATGTGGGGGAGTTCTTCGGCCCCCAGCCCATCCAGCTCGTCTACGGCCGCCTGGGCGGCGCGCAGGTTCTCAAGCGGAGTGGCATAGACTGGGCGGTCGACTCCTAGCGTATCGGCGACGACAGCGCCGCGCTGTCTGACAACGCCGGCCCAGCTGGGCCCGCCTGGGGGCAGCGTGCCAAAGGCAGCGCGGTCGGCCTCGCGTCGGTGGGCCTCAGCTAGGCGTCTCATGGAAACCAACTTCCGGCCCTCCGCGAGGAGGGCAAGGCAGCGAGCTTCCAGTGCTTCAGCGTCGGCATCGGCCGGGAGGGGGACGGACAAGTCGTGGACCACCGCGTGCGGGGCATCGTGGGCGCTTTCGTCGAAAGCGCCGCCATGGCCGATGACCATCACCTCGGTGGTGACAGCGTCGTAGCCATCGGCCCGGGGAAGCGGGTCATTGTAGATCGCGACGTCGGTGGGGAAAGTGTCGAGTGAGGCCGTGTCAGAGTCGACGGGCATCGGATCGGTGGAGCCAACCGACTCCAAGTCCACGGCAAGCTCGCCGGAGACGTGGAGCTGGCCGAGGAGGTTGACGAGGTGGTCGGTGCCCGCGTCGGAGGCGAGCTCGTCGGAGATGAGGGTCTTGTCAAGGAGATCGGCGAGGCCGCTCGCCGCACAGATGTTGGTGACGCCTTGTAGTGCATCGTGGCAAGCGCCATCGGGCGTGCCGGGCTAGCTACACTCGCGGGGGAGGAAGAGGGTTCCCGTCCAGAACAGGTCTCCGGACGACGGTGCACCTGGCCCCACGGTGGGCGCCAAATGTCGGGTGGTACGTGCGACATATGCCAACGGGTGGCTTATCATTGTGGGAGCCAATAAGACGTCGCCGGTTCCTGGAAACGGGATGAGGCGAAGACATGCACGCCGGCGAATCTTACCCAGCTTCGGGGCTCTCCATGGAGATAACACCCCTACTGCTGCTCTGCGGGGTCTCCGCATGATCACTAGATGAATAAGTAGCTACACGATGCTCCTTGAGCTGTTTGGCGAGAGGAGGAAGAAGGGCAAGGCTTGCTCTCTTCTCCTCCCTACGTGGTGTCTAAGGCCCCGTTCGGATCTTCTCCACGGGCCAGCTTCCCAAAACAGGTGCGTGAAGCCACTCCGAACGCCCCAGCTTCTCGAAGCTGGCTTCTCGGAGACAAGAATCGGCCCGTGTAATTTCCGCGGAGACGAGGAGCAGCGGAAGCCCCGCTTCACAAAAACGAAAAGGTGAAGTTCATCAAAATTACGTGGGTATGCCACCGCTAAGTTGCGTACCGGTTCGATCTGTTTTCTCCCCAGCTCCCGCACAAACAAGGCAGCAGACGTGGACGCATCAGGGTCATCCACAACGAACCGAGCCTGCTGCCCATGTGACCATCTAAGTTCCCTAACGGGCCATCTTCCTATAGCCTAGCACCAGCCCATGCAGCATGGAGAGAAACTGGCCACAGCCTGCCGAACACACGCTACTCCTGGCGAGAAGCTGGAAGCTGGCGAGAGAAGCAGGAGACGAGAATTTCCTGAAGCTGGAGAGCTTCTGAGCGGGCCCTAAAACTAGCAGGGATCGATCTCTTTTGCATGGATGCCCCGGGGGGTTTATATAGGCCTACCCCCGGGGGTACAATGGTAATCCGGCTGGGCGCGGGGCCCAGCCGTGTGTGTCTACGCTCTTCGGCTTCTGCGCTGGCTGCTGGGGCCCGCCGGCTGCCGGCTCCTTGGTCGACAGGCAGGCCCCACTGTCCAGGGCCTTGTCGGCAGCTGGTTACTGTTGCTTAATCTTGGTGACGAGGGCTTCGCCGAGGTGGGCATGGCTACAATGCCGCCGCCCGGCGGGCGATCGCTGTAGTGTAGGATCTAGAAGTAGATGTGTCTAGAGGGGGGGTGATTAGACACTTAGTGCTAAAGTTGCAATTTTTAGGCCTTTTTGGTTTGAGTGGAGTTTTAGGCACAATTTCAACATACACAATACATATCAAGCAAGCATGCAAGGAGTATATGAGCAGCGGAATGTAAAGCATGCAACTTGCAAGAATGTAAGGGGAAGGGTTTGGAGAATTCAAACGCAATTGGAGACACGGATGTTTTTCCCGTGGTTCGGATAGGTGGTGCTATCCTACATCCACGTTGATGGAGACTTCAACCCACGAAGGGTAACGGTTGCGTGAGTCCACGGAGGGCTCCACCCACGAAGGGTAATGGTTGCGCGAGTCCACGGAGGGCTCCACCCATGAAGGGTCCACGAAGAAGCAACCACCCACGAAGGGTCCACGAAGAAGCAACCTTGTCTATCCCACCATGGCCATCGCCCACGAAGGACTTGCCTCACTAGCGGTAGATCTTCACGAAGTAGGCGATCTCCTTGCCCTTACAAACTCCTTGGTTCAACTCCACAATCTTGTCGGAGGCTCCCAAGTAACACCTAGCCAATCTAGGAGACACCACTCTCCAAGAAGTAACAAATGGTGTGTAGGTAATGAACTCCTTGCTCTTGTGCTTCAAATGATAGTCTCCCCAACACTCAACTCTCTCTCATAGGATTTGGATCTGGTGGAAAGAAGGTTTGAGTGGAAAGCAACTTGGGGAAAGCTAGAGATCAAGATTCATATGGTAGGAATGGAATATCTTGGCCTCAACACATGAGTAGGTAGTTCTCTCTCAGAAATAGGATGCTGGAAGTGTAGGCTTAGTCTGATGGCTCTCTCCATGAATGAAGAGGAGGTGGAGGGGTATATATAGCCTCCACACAAAATCCAACCGTTACACACAGTTTTCCAATCTCGGTGGGACCGAATCAACAAGCTCGGTCGGACCGAAAAGGTAAACCAAGTGACCGTTAGAGATTTTCGGTGGGACTGACATGCAACTCGGTAGGACCGATATGGTTAGGGTTTGGGCATAACGTAATCTCGGTGAGACCGATTACACAAACTCGGTGAGACCGAGTTTGGTAATAAGCTAACCAGAGAGTTGGTCAGGCAAACTCGGTGGGACCGATTTGCTCTTTCGGTGAGACCGAAAAGTTTCAAAAGGGAAACATAGAGTTTACATTGCAATCTCGGTGGGACCGATTCGCTCTTTCGGTGAGACCGAAAAGTTACGGAAGGGAAACAGAGAGTTTGCAATCCCATCTCGGTGAGACCGAGATCCCTATCGGTAGAACCGAATTGCTAGGGTTTGGCAGTGGCTTATGACAAGTGAAACTCGGTGGCGCTGGATAGAAAGAATCGGTAGGACCGAGTTTGGCTTAGGGTTTAGGTCATATGTGGATATGGGAAAGTAGTTGAGGGTTTTGGAGCATATCACTAAGCACATGAAGCAAGAGGCTCATTAAGCAACACCTCGTCCCTCCTTGATAGTATTGGCTTTTCCTAAAGACTCAATGTGATCTTGGATCACTAAAATGTAAAATGAAGAGTCTTGAGCTTCAAGCTTTAGCCAATCCTTTGTCCTTAGCATCTTGGAGAACTTCCCACAACCTTTAGTCCATGCCACTCCATTGTTGAACTTATCTGAAACATACTAGATGAAAATGTTAGTCCAACAAGAGATATGTTGTCATCAATTATCAAAACCACCTAGGGAGCACTTGTGCTTTCAATCTCCCCCTTTTTGGTAATTGATGGCAACATACATCAAAGCTTTAGATAAAGATATAAAGAACAACAAGTAAAGCTTTGGAAGGACATGTAACAAACATAGGCTCCCCCTACATGTATGCAATCATATGAATATAAAATATAGAAGCATGTGAGAGCATGATCATGACAGAGTAGCCAATGTGTTACATGTATCTTGGCCATATGCATCAGATTAAAAGATTATCAAGGAAAATACCTTCATACCTTCATGCTCATGAGTCCTTCTTGCAAACAGTATGTACATAAGCAAGAATTCCTCATACTCATGATTTTGATGCATACACTTACCTTGTAGTCTTTGGTTGGCTTAGGATGGAATGAACCTGCACAAACAAAGTTAGATAACACAGGTACATCCACTAGCCAGGGCAAACAAAAGAAACCACAAGAGTACCAAGACTGGGATGACATGTAGAGAGTAAGTACTAGGTACTACATTGAATTCAACATGTCCCCAAGAGTAAAGATATGCAATGAATTTGACTGATTTCTTTCCCTTAGGTGTCTTGCTCCCCCTGAATCTTACATGGGATATTGGGAGAAGATAGGAAACAGAAAATCAGAGCTGAAAGATACAAATGGATAGAACTTAATGCAAATACGCATATATGAACATGTCTTTCCCCCAAAAAGACATGTGACATCTCTCCTCTTGAACATCAAGCATCTGGGATCCTTGAGTATTTTCTCTCCCTGGAAATCTCTCTCTCCCCCTTAATAACATCTGGGAAATCTCCCTCTCCCCCTTAACAACATCTGGGATCCTTGAGACTTTCTCTCCCCCTTGAGCTTCCCTTAACAACATCTGGGATCCTTGAGACTTTCTCTCCCCCTTGAGCTTTGATGTGATCTCTTTCTCCCCCTTTGACATCAATTTCCAAGAAGGGATTTCTGGAATCCGTCGTATAGGTTTGGTCCTTGAGACTCAGCACAAAGCAAAGGATAAAATGGTGATGCTTGTAGAGGACAAGATTCATTGAGTGGAGCTGAATCAGAAGAAATGTAGAACAAGTGGCAAACTATTTTTCTGATTGCAAAGTCAGTGGCACCGAGTGGCATATTTTGGTGGTACCGAAAAGATTCGGTTGGACCGAAAATTGCAAGTCGGTGAAACCGAGTTTACACAGAGAAAAACACTTGTCACCTCAGCTCACTAGACATGTAGGATCTCACAAAGATTTGCAATGAATTACCTGAAGGATTTGCAAGGAATTAAATGCAGAAAATGCAGAACAAAAACAAAGAGAAAAGAGAAGAAACTGAAAGATCTAGATGAAGTTTTTTTAAAAGAGAAAGAAAATAAACATGCATGAGACAAATGCAATAACACAGAAAAGAACACAAGAGAACTTCATCTAGAGTTGGGCGGTGACATAGTCACCTATGTTAGAGTATATTGACTTAGGAGTCGAGTGAGAACACTTGATCATAGGTCATACTCATTGTTTAAGTTCAAAATGGGGTTACCATTTTTCGTTTAAGCATCTTGATGTATTCACATCTTCTTGAGTTGCTTTGACTCATGTCTTGGAGTAAAGCTTCTCTAAGATGGAATAACATACCTTGGGTGGTGGTGTAGTTCTTGCTCATGTAGTTGAATTTGTGTGGGTGCTCAACGTTGATGTAGCTCATCAAGAGTTGGGAGCACCACTTGGAGTTTGAGTTCATCTACCTACATGGGTTAGTTCTTGCAAGGAAGAGCACTTGTGTATCCAAAAATGACAATCATGAAGCTCAACATAGAATTTGTCAAAGGATATGTTTGAATGGTTTTGTGCTTCCTTGTCTTCAACCACCATTGTGTAGAGTCTTGGTGATGTAGAGATTGCTCAAGATGTGAGTGAGTCGCAATCTCATGGAATTAGATTCAACCAAGCACCTACATGGGTTAGACAACATGCAAGGTGCAAATATATCCAAGACATAAGATAGTTATCATAAGAGATATATCATGGATTAGTCATAAGCTCATGTCTTGCACGTATCCAATGGAGTTTCTACTCCAAGTTCGAAGCATCAATGATGTTCAATTCTCCTCTCAACCTGCAAAACACTTTCTCATAAAGAGGTTTAGTAAATATATCCGCTAATTGCTTATCGGTGCGAACATGCTTAAGATCAATGTCACCCTTAGCAACATGATCTCGAATGAAATGATGACGAACTTCAATATGCTTAGTTCGAGAATGTTGTACAGGATTATGACCAATTTTGATAGCACTCTCATTGTCACAAAGTAGTGGAACATGTTTCACATAGATCCCATAATCTTTAAGAGTTTGGGTCATCCAAAGTAATTGAGCACAACATGAACCAGCGGCAATGTATTCCGCTTCGGCGGTGGATAAGGATACCGAGTTTTGTTTCTTGGAAGACCAAGACACAAGAGATCTACCAAGAAATTGACAAGTACTCGAAGTTGACTTTCTATCAACCTTGTCTCCGGCATAATCCGAGTCGGAATAGCCAACGAGATCAAAAGAAGATCTCTTAGGATACCAAATGCCAAAGTTTGGTGTATGGATTAAGTATCTCACTATCCTTTTCACAGCCTTAAGATGACATTCTTTAGGAGCAGCTTGATATCATGCACACATGCACACACTTAGCATAATATCGGGACATGAAGCACATAGGTATAACAATGAACCAATCATAGAGCGATAAACCTTTTGATCAACCGGTTCACCATCTTTGGTTAAATCATTATGTCCACTAGTAGGCATGGGTGTAGACATACCTTTGCATTCTTGCATATTGAACTTCTTGAATAAGTCCTTGGTGTACTTTGTTTGAGAGACAAATGTACCTTCCTTAGTTTGCTTGATTTGCAAACCGAGAAAGAATTTGAGTTCACTCATCATAGACATCTCAAACTTCTCTGACATTAGCTTTCCAAACTTTTCACTAAAGAGAGGGTTAGTTGAACCAAATATGATATCATCAACATAAATTTGGCATACAAATAGTTCTCCATTAACCCTTTTAGTAAAAAGAGTAGAATCAATTTTACCAATTTCAAAACCACTTGTAGTAAGGAACTTGGTCAAGCATTTATACCATGCTCTAGGAGCTTGTTTAAGACCATAAAGAGCTTTGTGAAGTTTGTAAACATGATTTGGTTTCTTAGGATTGATAAAACCGGGAGGTTGTTTGACATAAACTTCCTCCTCTATTTCACCATTTAGAAAAGCACTTTTGATGTCCATTTGGTACAAGGTGATATTATGGTGATTAGCATAGGCAAGTAAGATGCGAATGGACTCAAGTCTAGCAACGGGAGCATATGTCTCACCATAGTCCATACTTTCGACTTGTGTGTATCCTTGGGCGACGAGACGTGCTTTGTTGTGAACCACTTGTCCATCTTCATCTTGCTTGTTGCGAAACACCCATTTGGTACCAATGATGTTGTGGTTGTTGTCGGGCTTCTCAACTAATGTCCAAACTTGGTTTCTCTCAAAGTTGTGTAGCTCTTTATGCATAGAGTTTATCCAATCCGGATCTTCCAATGCTTCTTCAACCTTCATAGGTTCAATGCTAGAGATGAATGAACAGTTTTCACAAAAGTTAGCTAAACGAGTCTTTGAGCGAGTGATTCTCCCGGTTTGTATATCATTTAAGATTTGCTCGACGAGATGATCTTTGGCAATTCTTGCTCGAACTCGTGAGAGCTTTTGCTTGGGTCTTTGTTGAACATCTTCTTCATCTTGTTCTTCTTCTTGGTCTTCTTCATTGTTGACGTTGTCGTTCTCTTGTCGTGGTTGAGAAGGAGGTTTTTGATGTTCGTCTTGATGTATTTCCTCGTTTTCTTCATCTTGGTGTGACCCGCTTGTGGATGCTTCTGTCACATCCCTAGCTTCTGGCATTGCACTAGTACTAGCCTTTGGTGATGCATCATGTTTACTTTTACAGAAAGTTGAAGTGGGGATTGTCCAAACCCTAGCATTTTAAGAATTCACCAGGTTCACCTAAAATATTTTCAGTCAATCCAAGTGGCTTTCAAAAATGTTCATCATCTTTGGAAAAATGCTGGAAACAGTAACCAGAGATGATGCACATTTTCCCATGTCATTTTGGATCTTTGAACTAATATATATCGTATTTGAGTTGGAGCAAATATATGTTATATATATTTTTAATGCTTCAATAATTCTGATATTTTGTGAGGGGCTCTAGAATATTACTTTCAGTCCCTGCAAAAATTATTGGAAGAAACACAAATGATTTAGTGTTTGAACTAAATCAAAATAGATTGAAACAAATAGAAAACAATGAAAAAAAAACAGAGCAAAAATAAAAAGGGAGACGGCCACCTGGGCCACTTACCTGCTTACCTGCCCGGCCCAGCTCCTCCCGCTGGCCCAGCCCGCCACCGCTACCCCCCCTGTCGTCTTCTTCCCTCGCCAGAAGGACGCGGGCACGCGCCCGGCGCGCGCGGCCACGCGCCCCGGCCACCTCCTCCCTGCCTGGCTGCCTCCTCCTCCCCTGGTTCCCTCCCGCGACGCCACGCAGCCCCCTCGGACCCCTCTCACTCTTCCTCGAGGCCCCGCCCCTCTGCTCTTTCTCTCTCGCCCGAACCCGAACACAGCCGTCGCCACCGACGCCGTTCGCCGCGGCCACCATCCCCCTCTCGCCTCCCCGACGCCTCCCAGAGCTCCGCAAGTCCTCCCTCGTCCTCCTCGTCGTCTCACGCGACCAGAAGAGCCCCGGAACGCCGCCCCCGACGTTTTCCCCCTCGCCGGCCGCCGAGGATCTTCTCCGTCGAATTCGGCCACTCCGGCGCGCCCCCGAGCTCGCTGACCCTCCCTGCACGATCCCCGTGAGTCCCTGCTCTGTTTCCCCCTAACCCCAAGCTCGATTTCGAGCTCTAGCCGCCCCCTCTACCGGAGCCGAGACGCTCCGCCGCATGGGCTCGTCGCCGGTGAAGCTCCGGTGACCTTTTGGTCCCACGCCTGCGTCCGTTGCACTCGTTGCGTCCCGTAGAGTAAAACTAGCGCGACCACCGTCTTGTTTGCACACCGCAGCGCCGGTCCCGCAAACACCCGAGCTCCGGCCACCCCAGCCTCCGCCACCGCCACCGTTGGATGCGCCACTCCACCCTCTCCCCGTAGCTGCTCCCTGCGCGCCAAAAGAGCCCCTGTAGTGGGTTTCCGACGCGCACCACCGCGTCTGGCCTCGCCGGCGTCAAGCCGCCGGTGGGTCTGACCACGTTGACCACGGCGGGACACACCCCCCCCCCTGGGTCGATGACAGGTGGGGCCAGCCCCCCCTGTTAATTAGTTTAGTTATTTTATTTTAACTACCCCCCCTCTGCTGACATTGACAGGTGGGCCCCCGCCATCAGGTGATTAGCTTAAGCTAATCACCACCTAATCTAACCCCAGAGCCACTGACATGTGGGCC
>NC_041388.1:123890941-123902981 GCF_002162155.2 Triticum dicoccoides | reverse complement strand
TAGAGTCATGTTGTGATGCCATGTTGTATCTGCACATATCGAGCATATTGTGTGTATGCTATTGAAATGCTTGGTATGTGTGGGATCTGACCATCTAGTTGTTTATCTTTAGTAGCCTCTCTTACCGGGAAATGTCTCCTAGTGTTTCCACCGAGCCATGGTAGCTTGCTACTGCTCCGGAACACTTAGGCTGGCCGGCATGTGTCCTTCTTCGTTCCTGTGTCTGTCCCTTCGGGGAAATGTCACGCGATGAATACCGGAGTCCTGTTAGCCCGCTACAGCCCGGTTCACCAGAGTCCTGCTAGCCCAGTGCTACAGCCTGGATTCACTCGCTGATGACCGACACGTTCGATGCTGGGTCATGGATGCCTGTCCCTGTAAGTCTGTGCCACTTTGGGTTTACGACTAGCCATGTCAGCCCGGGCTCCTTATCATATGGATGCTAGCGACACTGTCATATACGTGTGCCAAAAGGTGCAAACGGTCCCGGGCAAGGGTAAGGCGACACCCGTGGGGATACCGTGCGTGAGGCCGCAAAGTGATATGAGGTGTTACATGCTAGATCGATGTGGCATCGAGTCGGGGTCCTGATAGCTTCCATGTCGATTCTTGGTTCACCTTGTCATGAAGTAGAAGCTTCCACTTGGACAGATGAAGTACTCTCCTTCACCTCCGTTGGACGAATTTTGCCAATGGACAAGTCTTGGATTGCTTCTGAAGAGTCTTTGTCTCCTACATCAATTGGCAATTGCTCCACTTGCGAGCCATTAGATTCATCAAACTTCACATCTACCGTCTCTTCAACCTTTCGGGTGAAATTGTTGTAGACACGGTAAGTGTGAGAGTTTGAGCCATAACCAAGTAGAAAACCTTCATGAGATTTAGGAGCAAACTTTGAACGACGATGCTTATCAAGAATGTAGCACTTTGAGCCGAATACTCGAAAGTATCCAACTTGGGGTTTGTTACCGGTGAGAAGCTCGTATGCCGTCTTGCCGAGTAGCTTGTGAAGATATAAGCGATTTGTTGCGTGACAAGCTGTCTCATCCGCTTCTGCCCAAAAGTGCTTTGGCGTCTCGTATTCATCAAGCATCGTTCTTGCCATTTTGATGAGCGTCCGGTTCTTCCTCTCAACAACTCCATTTTATTGAGGTGTGTACGTAGCCGAGAACTCGTGTGAAATCCCTTCTTCATCAAGAAAGGTGTCCACATTTGTGTTCTTGAACTCCGTTCCGTTGTCACTTCGAACCTTCTTGATCTTCACGTCAAACTGATTTTGGGCCTCCCTAGCAAAGTTTCTGAAGATCTTCTGGACCTGCGACTTGTCATTAAGAAAGAACACCCACGTAAATCTTGAAAAATCATCAACTATAACTAGACCAAAAGAATTTCCACCGAGACTCTTGTAGGCGTTGGGACCAAAAAGATCCATATGAAGTAGCTCGAGTGGCCTTCTTGTGGTCATGATGTTCTTCACGAATGTCTTCCTCCAACCTGTTTACCTGCTTGACAAGCACTGCAAAGTCTATCCTTATCAAATATGACATCGTTAACTCCAAGGATATGATTTCCTTTAATAAGCTTGTCAAGGTTTCTCATGCCAACGTGACCTAGTCGTCTATGCCACAACCAACCTTTTGAGGATTTAGCAACAAAGCAAGTTTTAGGTTGTGCCTTTTTAGAGAAATCGACAATGTAAACATCACCTCTACGCATACCGGTAAAGACCATTTTATGATTGTCTCGACGACATACTTGGCAATCTACCTTAGTAAATAGGACATTCAAACCGAAATCAGCAAGTCTAGATACTGAAAGTAAGTTGTAGCCGAGAGATTCGACGAGCATGACATTTTGAATGGAACTATCATGTGAGATGGCCACCTTACCAAGGCCAACCACTTTACCCTTTGAATTATCACCAAAGGTGACATATTTTCGAGGGCCGTCATTTTCAGCAAGCTCACAAAACATCTCTTCATCTCCGGTCATATGATCAGTACATCCACTATCAAGAACCCATTCCTTTCCTCCTGATTCATATCCCCGAAGATTTGCCATAAGACCAAAATGTCTCATTGCATCATCAAGATCGAAGTCACTATCACCATCATCATCATAGTATCCATGTTCATCATGATCTTGTGACTCATCATTTCCTAGAGAGGGTAATTCATTAGATAAATGATCATCAAAGTGGTCACTTTTATGAATTCTTATAGCTTCGAATATGATATCACTAATGATTCCAACATCTCCTTTAGTATGCTTAAGATTGGTAAGATCAAATAGACAATTACCAAAACTAGGATCACTAGAGTTCATCTTACTCAAGGCAATAGATTTATGGAGAATTTCATCCAAAGTTTTCAAGGAATGATCGGGAAATCGTTCCTCAAGAAATTTCCATATAGTATAGGCACAATTAAGAGTAGGCAAACTAGCAATCAAATTTTTGGGCAATCCTCTAATGATGAGCTCAATAGTTCTAAGATTGCGAATCATGTCAATATCTTCATCTAGGGTACGATGCAAAGGATCAATATGAGGTGCACAAGGGCTAGCAATATACTTGTTCAAATGATATTGATTGAAAATTACAAGCATCTCATTTTTCCACTCATGAAAATACTCTCCATCAAGAATAGGCACTCTATGTCTAAGATTCCCTAAGGTAGACACGTCCATCTTCATCCAATGGTGATTAAACCAAGGCAATGGAGACCAAAGCTCTGATACCACTTGTAGGATCTAGAAGTAGATGTGTCTAGAGGGGGGTGATTAGACACTTAGTGCTAAAGTTGCAATTTTTAGGCCTTTTTGGTTTGAGTGGAGTTTTAGGCACAATTTCAGCATACACAATACATATCAAGCAAGAATGCAAAGAGTATATGAGCAGCGGAATGTAAAGCATGCAACTTGCAAGAATGTAAGGGGAAGGGTTTGGAGAATTCAAACGCAATTGGAGACATGGATGTTTTTCCCGTGGTTCGGATAGGTGGTGCTATCCTACATCCACGTTGATGGAGACTTCAACCCACGAAGGGTAACGGTTGCGCGAGTCCACGGAGGGCTCCACCCACGAAGGGTAATGGTTGCGCGAGTCCACGGAGGGCTCCACCCACGAAGGGTCCACGAAGAAGCAACCACCCATGAAGGTTCCACGAAGAAGCAACCTTGTCTATCCCACCATGGCCATCGCCCACGAAGGACTTGCCTCACTAGCGGTATATCTTCACGAAGTAGGCGATCTCCTTGCCCTTACAAACTCCTTGGTTCAACTCCACAATCTTGTCGGAGGCTCCCAAGTAACACCTAGCCAATCTAGGAGACACCACTCTCCAAGAAGTAACAAATGGTGTGTAGGTAATGAACTCCTTGCTCTTATGCTTCAAATGATAGTCTCCCCAACACTCAACTCTCTCTCATAGGATTTGGATCTGGTGGAAAGAAGGTTTGAGTGGAAAGCAACTTGGGGAAAGCTAGAGATCAAGATTCATATGGTAGGAATGGAATATCTTGGCCTCAACACATGAGTAGGTAGTTCTCTCTCAGAAATAGGATGCTGGAAGTGTAGGCTTAGTCTGATGGCTCTCCCACGAATGAAGAGGAGGTGGAGGTCTATATATAGCCTCCACACAAAATCCAACCGTTACACACAGTTTTCCAATCTCGGTGGGACCGAATCAACAAACTCGGTCGGACCGAAAAGGTAAACCTAGTGACTGTTAGAGATTTTCGGTGGGACTGACATGCAACTCGGTAGGACCGATATGGTTAGGGTTTGGGCATAATGTAATCTCGGTGAGACCGATTACACAAACTCGGTGAGACCGAGTTTGGTAATAAGCTAACCAGAGAGTTGGTCAGGCAAACTCGGTGGGACCGGTTTGCTCTTTCGGTGAGACCGAAAAGTTACAAAAGGGAAACATAGAGTTTACATTGCAATCTCGGTGGGATCGATTCGCTCTTTCGGTGAGACTGAAACGTTACGAAAGGGAAATAGAGAGTTTGCAATCCCATCTCGGTGAGACCGAGATCCCTATCGGTAGAACCGAATTGCTAGGGTTTGGCAGTGGCTTATGACAAGTGAAACTCGGTGGCGCCGGATAGAAAGAATCGGTAGGACCGAGTTTGGCTTAGGGTTTAGGTCATATGTGGATATGGGAAAGTAGTTGAGGGTTTTGGAGCATATCACTAAGCACATGATGCAAGAGGCTCATTAAGCAACACCTTATCCCTCCTTGATAGTATTGGCTTTTCCTAAAGACTCAATGTGATCTTGGATCACTAAAATGTAAAATGAAGAGTCTTGAGCTTCAAGCTTTAGCCAATCCTTTGTCCTTAGCATCTTGGAGAACTTCCCACAACCTTTAGTCCATGCCACTCCATTGTTGAACTTATCTGAAACATACTAGATGAAAACGTTAGTCCAACAAGAGATATATTGTCATCAATTATCAAAACCACCTAGGGAGCACTTGTGCTTTCATGTAGCCTCACCGCATCTTGTCTCCTTAATGGGGCGTCTTCTTCGAGGGAGGTGACAAGTCGGCTGTGGGGAGCCGGCTCTATCTTGGGCCGACTGGGGGAGGCCTGGCCGCCTTCGGGTGTCTCTCTGCCCGAAGGGGCCCACCGCCCATGGGCCGCGCCGGCGGTCAGTCGTGGTTGACATCAGGGTCATCGTGGCAACAGTGCCGCCCCGGACGGGTCATGGCCACCTGTACGGCGCACTGTGCCAGGCGTGCTCCGAGATTCGGGGGTGGCAGGCTTCACTGTAGCCACGCCCTGTCACATCGCCGTTATGTGGATGCAGACTTCGAGGGTACGATCTTGACCGCTTTATGGGAGCCAGCTTCTTGGAGTCGGCCCTCTTGCGGCCGGCTTCTCGGAGCCGGCCCTCCCGCGGCGTTTCTTCATGAGGGCTGAAGTCGGGCCGCCTTCCGATAGCCGGCCTGGAGACAGCCGGCAAGGGGAAGGCGGCCCTGTGTCTTGGATTCTTGAGGGCCGAATCGGCTCATAATTTTTTCAGAAGGGCCAGGCGGAGCCGGCTAGGCTACCCATGGTTATTTACTCCGACACTGCGGTTTTGTTTTACCTAAATGCTAAAAGGTGCATGGATGCTGGTTGTCATGTTTGAGCACACACCCTTGAGAACCGTCGGATTGTGTCCGCGCCCGCGCGATCGAGGCCAGGTTTTTTCCTGTCGAGCTGGATGTTTTGTGGCTTCTCCAGGACAATTGTTCACCTGGCAGGGCCCACCACTACCCCCATGTCCTACCGTTGGCGCAGATTCCGAAACTGCCAAGACAGAGGCACCGCTATTCCACCGCTCTCTCCGCTCTGTATTCCCCAACCCAATCCTCTCCCTCCTTGTCGCCATTCTCGCGAGTTCAACCGCGGCCCCCCGACGGCTGCTGGAGAGTGGAGGGCGTGCGTGGCGGCGGTGTGCACGGTGGTGGTGTTTGAGTGGTAGAGCTGCGCGAGGGTGCAGTGGTGCGTGTGGGCCCCGTAGAATAAGGCGGAATGGGGCCAATCTCGCTGCATAAGGGCAAAAGGGGTGCACGGTGAAGGTCACCGGTGGCGCTGCGTGTCCGGTGGACGAGTCGTTCTTCTGGAATCGTGAGGTAAGCACAAGATGCACCCATCACCACCGTTTTTTCTACTCCCACGGTATGGATCAAGGTACTCGATGTTGCGGGGGGATTGGGATTCATGCGAGCGGGGAGGTGGATGTAATCACGTTCTCATAGATGCTAGTGGTTTGCTTCACGTTTCACGGCAGGGACGAACCGCGGTTCCTCGTGGTGGGGGATTCATGCCGTGAGGAATTGGTGGTGTGTTGTTAGATTTATTCCTAGATTTGTTTGGTCTGAGATGGGGATGGACAGGTTTGGGGATTTGCTTGGCAGTTCATGTGTATGATTTTGGGATTTTTTGTGGAGTTGCTTCGATATTATGTAGGAGTTGCCTGATTGAGGCTGGATGAGTTGGCGAAATTAGAGTTGTCTGTTCTACTAGTCGTAGGGGGTGTCCATCGTGTTGCTTCGACATTGCATGGGAGTTGCCTGATCAACGTTGATTGAGTTGTCGAAACTTAGAGCTGTGTGATCTACCAGTACCAGGGTGTTCATTGATTTTTTGCCTCGACATTGTGTTGGAGTTGCTTGATTGATTCTGGATGACTTGCCGAAATGAAGAGCTGTCTGATCTACCAGTAGTAGGGCGTTTCACTGAGTTGCTTCGATTTTTTGTGAAGGAGTTGCCTTATCAATGTTGGTGTTTGAAACAGAAATTGCCTGGACTTGTTTTTTTTCATAGTTGCCAGTATGATGTAGATTTTTAAGGTTATTTTTCTTAGTAACTTGCCAGAAATCAGTATACAAGTTGCGCGTGACTACGAACCACAATTGCCTTTATCAGGAGTTGTGTGTGTTCATTTCGTGCATTGCTATAATGGTTCGTCAGCAAGCTCTAGGAAATGTCTTTTTTCATGTTTTTGTCAGCAACCTATAGTGTTACAAGTAGTAAAGTTCTTTTTTCTCAGTAACCTGAAAATATCGTACTATATGTTTGCAGTGTCGAAAATGTCCGAGGCAAGGAACAAAAGTGATGGTCGGGATTTACAAGCAAACCCAGATGGTGTACGAGAAACAGAGGTAAGAGCTTGTGATGTGGCACGGGGTGGCGGTGGTGCTGTTGCCATGTTCGAGTTTTTTCTGCTTTTTCCAATGCGAAACAGATGAACTCATTTTTTCCCAATGTAGGCACACTCATCAGAGAAACAAAATCCAACAATGATTGGCTATAAGCGTAGGCGCACTAAAGAAATAATTTGTCGTGGGAACCGCCCGTCAGACATAGCTAGCAGTGCCAGTGCACAAGATGGTGATTTAGAAGGCAAGGAGGTCACACAAGAGGAGGAATCGAAGCCAAAACGCCGGAGAACAGTCAAAAATGAGGTATTTACGCATCATGAATTGTAGTTTCCAGATTCCATTTTTTTAAGGTTGTATGATTTATGTGTTCTTTTTCGAAGTTGAGTGATGAATGTGCCATTTTTAGTAATGAGTGTATGTTCTTTTAGCTGTTAAATCATCGTGTGTAAGCAAGGCCACTAGCACTATTGAGCATGTTTAAGTCATAAGAAAAGTGATAGTCTTCTACATAGGACAAACATCGCATCATCACGGAAACAATTTTGATACTTGCTAATTTTTGTCACACAGAGATTAGACTTAGCCCATATTTCTTGCTTGTAGGGTTGCGGGAACAGGGCATCACCAGTAAGGTTGTTCAAAGTAAACAAAGATCTAGTGCAATGTCAGAAGGATGAGGTAATTCGAATGGAGTTTGGAGGTGTGTTGCAGATTGCAACATGTAGCATGCCAGGAGACTTGAGTCTGTGGGTTATGAAGCATTATGACCCTGAAATTTCCCAACTGGTCATCCCATAGAGGGGTGAGATTCCAGTAGATGCAGCAAGTGTTCACAGGATATGGGGTTTGCTCAACAGGGGGAGCAAGGTTTGCTACGAGAATAGAGCAGATTACACATCCAAAATGTACACAATCTTCTAGATCAATACCAAAGGCTCACCAACACAAACATCTTGGTGCAAAATGATTAAGGAAATCGATGGGGCAGCAGATAACAATTTCCTGCGTGCTTGGTTAGCGGTCGCCTTCTCATGTTTCCTTGCTCCTACCACAAGTTTGAACATATCCCCATGGTGTTTTCCTGCTGTGATGCATGTGGATGCGATAACGGAGACCAATGTATGCCAGATTGTAGTTGATCAATTAAAATTGGCATTCGCGGGAGCAGGTGATAAAACGCAGTCTGCTGTTGCGTCATGCATTTAGTTGTAAGTCTAGCTTGCTGTTTGTCCCTTTTTCATAGTTTTTCATCTCCCTGCTCTTGTTGTTCATCTACTCATTTTCCTTTTTGTTTTGATTTGCCTCATGTAGCTGCTATACCTAGACTCATTGGATGTGGACGAACCCATCGCAAGCACGGTTCCAAGAGTGTCAATTTGGAATTCTGATCTTATTTCCAAGGTCATTAAGAAGGACAAAAAGGGCTGGGGGGAGTTTGGCAAGTTGCAGGTAAGTTTCCTCTTATGTTTGTGAAGCACATGATCATTCAGTCACTTTAGTTTTCTTCAGTTTCTTAATCCCTATTTGTAATGAAGTCATATAGATGTCAGGAAACTTGCCAAGCAACAATTAGGCAACACAGTATCCTTAGCAAACCACATTTGTTCCTTGGCAACTCACCATATGTGTGTTATTCTCAGGCAAAACATGTGTTGTTGTTTTGTTAAACCAATCATAGGCAATACAGACATATACTTCAGGCAACCACACATATAATGCTTGGCAACTCACAAATAGATGTGAACTATTTAAAGTTTTTCCAATGAAGTTATAGAGTAGAGAAAGTTGCTTACCCACCAGGTTTTTTTATTTTTTGCCTTTTCTTTTGTTTGCATTTTTCTCACACTTAAAACTATAGCTCAAGACCGACTCGCTTTGCCGATGAAAGCTTATTCGGCAGTCTTGATCATGTCACAGAGTTCGTGGCAGCAAGGCTCCCCAACTCATACGACTCAAATGTGAGTTGCCTTATACATTTTTCTTTGTTTGCCTTTTTTGTACCTGTTCTAACATACGTGCCCCCAATGTCCTCTCTCTCTCTCTTTTGGTGTGCGCAAAAACAAAAGAAGTTTGTCGGGATGGTGCAAGAAATATGTTTTGAAATATCACACTCAATGGGCAAGCTCGTATAGGGAATTGGGAAACTTGACGATGATGGCGGCACAACTAGCATGCCAGCAGCTGACAATGTTGCTCGTCTAAGTATTGAACATTCAAGGGAAAGGCGCGATGCCGGTGTGAATGACCCCCGCACACTTCCTAGTGATGGAGAATCTTACCAGTCGGGGAGTGACACAGACGATGGCCATGAAGACGAGAGTGAAGGATCAGACGGTGGTGAAGGTGACTCCGACAGCGATGGGGACGATGGTCATGGGAACATGCATGGAGAGACCAACAGTGGTGGCAATGATGCCCAGGACCAGGAGGATGAGCAAGAAGAAACAGGACGGGAGGAAGCAAAGGCATAGGTTGAAGAGCTTGACACAGAAGATGAGAAGGAGGATGAAGATGAGGATGAAGAATAAGATGAGGAGGATAACGAGAACAAAAATGAGGAGGAGGACAAGGAGGGTGACGATGACAATGATGGTGGTGGCGGGAATGGGGATTCTGGTGACCAGACCACTGGCAAAGGTCATAGTAGTGGCACTGATGAACATGGGGCCAAGGATGGGAGTCATGAGCCAGTTGAAAACGACTCTGAAAGCGAAGAGGGTGCATCTATGCAGTATTGGATTAAGAAGAAACGAAACACTCAAGAGATTGAAATCCCAGAACCATTTTCGTTGTTGGATCTTGTCAATCTAGATATCAGAAAGGAGGGTACCACTCCTGACATCCCGATGCTGGAATTTGCCTATGTGTCAGATGGTTTACCTGTTGGTTGGGAAATGAAACGGATTTTTAAAGAGCCGATTGACAGTCTGGAATTTAAGAAAACATTTGACTTCATACTGGAAGATATTTGCCCCCGCAAGACACGAATCGAACTGATGCAACAAGTTTGTGGTTTAAATTACATGGCCACAGCAGCCGGACCTGTGCATCAAGTAGTTGTACAAGCAGCAAAAGGCCGGCCACCAAAGCCATCGAAGAAGCAAAGGAAGGTGACCTTAATAGATCGACCAACTGTTGTAACATGTGATGTTTTGGATGAGCTGGGAGCTGAGTACATGAGGAGGAATGAAGCAAGATGTCAAAGCATGCAAATGCCATGGACCAGTCAGGTGGGTATAACTCAGAAGGCAACTGCAGTAGAGAATCAGGCAACCACCCTTGAAATGCAAGCAACTATGACCAACAGCAAGACAACCCCTGGGCTTGATCATTCAAGAAAACTAAGCATGTCAAGAGAGGACCCAGTTGCACTCGAGAGCGGATGCAAGGAAATTGTCGATTGATGCAAAGGAATCATATGTAAAACAGTTCCAGGCAACCATCAGTCCAGATTGTGCAATTCAGAACAAGAGTAGTGCAACTCTTTGCCATGTTCAGGCAAGTCTGCCAGGGAAGACAGTTGGCCCACTTCTTACAGCAAACGGGGCACCAAACGAACCTTATGATGGAGGAAAGGAACACGTACGAGAAATTCATGCACATATATTGGAGCAAACTGCAAATCAGATACTCCTTCTAGTTGTAGCAAGTCAGGACAATAATGAGGCCAGGGGTGGGCACATTCAACCAAAGATTATAGTGAAACAACCTGCCTCTGCCCCACTTACTATTCTGAAGGAATCACCAAGCACTAAGCACCATGTAGCAATGGCACACAAGAGGGAAACACTTGGGTATCTCAATGGCCGCGGCCAACAAAAACGACATGTCACCGAGAACAAGGAAAAGAGTATTACAAGAACAACAGCAAACAAGGAAAACCAGCCACCAGAAATGTCTAGGGCAAAATCGAGTGACGCAGCAAAATTCGATGATATTTGTGCAAAGTGCGTTGTTCCAAGCAGCAAGTTGGATGAAGGACAGTTGGGCAGTATCATAGGCATGGGGGTAAGCAAATCTGGATGCCAACAACCAGAAATACCACTTGCGCAACCAATTTATGACACACCTGATCAAACACATGCTCAAAGGCCACAAATCTCGTGGAATGAATATTGCCCTGCACCTCCTTTCAGTCTAGGGCTTGATGAAATTTTTGGAACAAGCATGGTTGAAGAATTGGCAAGGCCTGGAGGGATTTTCTGTGACGCCCGAATAGTTAAGCTACAGTAATTCCCTGCAATGATGACACATCACCGCGATTACTGTTGTTAAACTCACGATGATTCAATCCCGTTTGAAATCAACATTCAAAATCAAGTCAAACGTTAAAACTAAAATGTTCAGAATGGGACAAATAATCCTAAGTCATAATGGTGGAGGAATCTTCTCTTTATAAAATATCTAAATGCACTAAATTGATTAAAACAGGGTCAAAACAATAATTTAAAATGCTTTTCCAAATTATAAAATTCTGAAACATTTTGTCTCCAAACCTTTTCTCGCAGTGCTAAATATTGCATGGTAATTATTGAGCCAAGTCTCATATTTTACAAAAGTGAATTGGTGGACGACATTTTACAAAATAGAAGAAATTAAAGGGCGGAATAAGAAGATAAGAAATGTTCATGTGCACTTTAGCCCATTAAGAATAGCGTATGCCCAGCCCATCTAAGCCTTCCTCCACCTCACGTACAGTACAGGGGGCGAGGCCATGGCGTGGAGGCCATCCACGGCCACCATGGCTCGATGGCCGCCACGCACGCGACAGTGCCGCCCCAACCCTATAAACACGTCTCCTAGAAACCCTAGCCGCCTGTCGACCGATCCCCTCTCATTCCCCATCGAGTCGCCTCTTCCTCTGCTTCAGCACGAGCTCAAAATCTCGCGCGGTGATCGCGCGAGACGCCACTACCTTGCGCCATCAACGTGGCCGCTGACCTCCTCAAGTACTAGGAAGACGTCCAAGAGCCTCCCCTGTTGGGATTCATAGTAATTTCAAAAAAAATTCCTACGCACACGCAAGATCATGTGATGCATAGCAACGAGAGGGGAGAGTGTTGTCTACGTACCCACGCAGACCGACTGCGGAAGCGATGACACAACGTAGAGGAAGTAGTCGTATGTCTTCACGATCCAACCGATCAAGCACCGAAACTACGGCACCTCCGAGTTCGAGCACACGTTCAGCTCGATGACGATCCCCGGACTCCGATCCAGCAAAGTGTCGGGGAAGAGTTCCGTCAGCACGACGGCGTGGTGACGATCTTGATGTACTACAGCAGCAGGGCTTCGCCTAAACTCCGCTACAGTATTATCGAGGACTATGGTGGCTGGGGGCACCGCACACGGCTAAGGAATAGATCACGTGGATCAACTTG
>NC_041388.1:123883706-123890625 GCF_002162155.2 Triticum dicoccoides | reverse complement strand
GGAAAAGAGAGAGGGGGGGCCGGCCACCTCTCCTTGTCCTAATAGGACTAGGGGAGGGAGGGAGGCACGCAGCCCATCTTGGGCAGCCCCTTCTCTTTTCCACTAAGGCCCACTAAGGCCCATAAAGCTCCCGGGGGTTCCGGTAACCTCCCGGTACTCTGGTAAAATCCCGATTTCACCCAGAACACTTCCGATATCCAAACATAGGCTTCCAATATATCAATCTTTATGTCTCGACCATTTCGAGACTCCTTGTCATGTCCGTGATCACATCCGGGACTCCGAACAAGCTTCGGTACATCAAAATGCATAAACTCATAATATAACTATCATCGTAACCTTAAGCATGCGGACCCTACGGGTTCGAGAACAATGTAGACATGACCGAGACACGTCTCCGGTCAATAACCAATAGCGGGACCTGGATGCCCATATTGGCTCCTACATATTCTACGAAGATCTTTATCGGTCAGACCGCATAACAATATACGTTGTTCCCTTTGTCATCGGTATGTTACTTGCCCAAGATTCGATCGTCGGTATCCCATACCTAGTTCAATCTCGTTGCCGGCAAGTCTATTTACTCGTTCTGTAATACATCATCTGCAACTAACTCATTTAGTTGTACTGCTTGCAAGGCTTAAGTGATGTGCATTACGAGAGGGCCCAGAGATACCTCTCCGACAATCGGAGTGACAAAACCTAATCTTGAAATACGCCAACCCAACATGTACCTTTGGAGACACCTGTAGTACTCCTTTATAATCACCCAGTTACGTTGTGACGTTTGGTAGTACCCAAAGTGTTCCTCTGGTAAACAGGAGTTGCATAATCTCATAGTTATAGGAACATGTATAAGTCATGAAGAAAGCAATAGCAACATACTAAACGATCGGGTGCTAAGCTAATGGAATGGGTCATGTCAATCAGATCATTCTCTTAATGATGTGATCCCGTTAATCAAATAACAGCTCATTGTTCATGGTTAGGAAACATAACCATCTTTGATTAACGAGCTAGTCAAGTAGAGGCATACTAGTGACACTTTGTTTGTCTATGTATTCACACATGTATTATGTTTCCGGTTAATACAATTCTAGCATGAATAATAAACATTTATCATGATTATAAGGAAATAAATAATAACTTTATTATTGCCTCTAGGGCATATTTCCTTCAGTCTCCCACTTGCACTAGAGTCAATAATCTAGATTACACCATAATGATTCTAACACCCATGGAGCCTTGGTGCTGATCATGTTTTGCTCGTGGAAGAGGCTTAGTCAATGGGTCCGCAACATTCAGATCCGTATGTATCTTGCAAATCTCTATGTCTCCCACTTGGACTAGATCCCGGATGGAATTGAAGCGTCTCTTGATGTGCTTGGTTCTCTTGTGAAATCTGGATTCCTTTGCCAAGGCAATTGCACCAGTATTGTCACAAAAGATTTTCATTGGACCCGATGCACTAGGTATGACACCTAGATCGGATATGAACTCCTTCATCCAGACTCCTTCATTTGCTGCTTCCGAAGAAGCTATGTACTCCGCTTCACATGTAGATCCCGCTACAACGCTTTGTTTAGAACTACACCAACTGACAGCTCCACCGTTTAATGTAAACACGTATCCGGTTTGCGATTTAGAATCGTCCGGATCAGTGTCAAAGCTTGCATCAACGTAACCATTTACGACGAGCTCTTTGTCACCTCCATATACGAGAAGCATATCCTTAGTACTTTTCAGGTATTTCAGGATGTTCTTGACCGCTGTCCAGTGATCCACTCCTGGATTACTTTGGTACCTCCCTGCTAGACTTATAGCAAGGCACACATCAGGTCTGGTACACAGCATGGCATACATGATAGATCCTATCGCTGATGCATAGGGAACATCTTTCATATTCTCTCTATCTTCTGCAGTGGTCGGGCATTGAGTCTTACTCAATTTCACACCTTGTAACACAGGCAAGAACCCTTTTTTGCTTGATCCATTTTGAACTTCTTCAAAATTTTGTCAAGGTATGTTGTTTGTGAAAGTCCAATTAAGCATTTTGATCTATCTCTATAGATCTTTATGCCTAATATGTAAGCAGCTTCACCGGGGTCTTTCATTGAAAAACTCTTATTCAAGTATCCCTTTATGCTATCCAGAAATTCTATATCATTTCCAATTAGTAATATGTCATCCACATATAATATCAGAAATGCTACAGAGCTCCCACTCACTTTCTTGTAAATACAGGCTTCTCCGAAAGTCTGTATAAAACCAAATGCTTTGATCACACTATCAAAGCGTTTATTCCAACTCCGAGAGGCTTGCACCAGTCCATAAATGGATCACTGGAGCTTGCACACTTTGTTAGCTCCTTTTGGATCGACAAAACCTTCTGGTTGCATCATATACAACTCTTCTTCCAGAAATCCATTCAGGAGTGCAGTTTTGACATCCATTTGCCAAATTTCATAATCATAAAATGCGGCAATTGCTAACATGATTCGGACAGACTTAAGCATCGCTATGGGTGAGAAGGTCTCATCGTAGTCAACCCCTTGAACTTGTCAAAAACCTTTTGCGACAAGTCGAGCTTTGTAGACAGTAATATTACCGTCAGCGTCAGTCTTCTTCTTGAAGATCCGTTAATTCTCAATTGCTTGCCGATCATCGGGCAAGTCAACCAAAGTCCATACTTTGTTCTCATACATGGATCCCATCTCAGATTTCATGGCTTCAAGCCACTTTGCGGAATCTGGGCTCACCATTGCTTCTTCATAGTTCGTAGGTTCATCATGATCTAGCATCATGACTTCCAGAACGGGATTACCGTACCACTCTGGTGCGGATCTTACTCTGGTTGATCTACGAGGTTCAGTAGTATCTTGTTCTGAAGTTTCATGATCATTATCATTGACTTCCTCAGTAACTGGTGTAGGTGTCACAGAAACAGTTTTCTGTGATGTACTACTTTCCAATAAGGGAGCAGGTACAGTTACCTCGTCAAGTTCTACTTTCCTCCCACTCACTTCTTTCGAGAGAAACTCCTTCTCCAGAAAGTTTCCGAATTTAGCAACAAAAGTCTTGCCTTCGGATCTGTGATAGAAGGTGTATCCAATAGTTTCCTTTGGATATCCTATGAAGACACATTTCTCCGATTTGGGTTCGAGCTTATCAGGTTGAAGCTTTTTCACATAAGCATCGCAGCCCCAAACTTTCAGAAACGACAACTTTGGTTTCTTGCCAAACCACAGTTCATAAGGCGTCGTCTCAACGGATTTTGATGGTGCCCTATTTAACGTGAATGCGGCCGTCTCTAGAGCGTATCCCCAAAACGATAGCGGTAAATCAGTAAGAGACATCATAGATCGTACCATATCCAGTAAAGTATGATTCGATGTTCGGACACACCATTACGCTGAGGTGTTTCGGGTGGCGTGAGTTGCGAAACTATTCCACAATTTTTCAAATGTACACCAAACTCGTAACTCAAATATTCTCCTCCACGATCAAATCATAGAAACTTTATTTTCTTGTTACAATGATTTTCAACTTCACTCTGAAATTCCTTGAACTTTTCAAATGTTTTAGACTTATGTTTCATTAAGTAGATATACCCATATCTGCTTAAATCATCTGTGAAGGTGAGAAAATAACGATATCTGCCACGAGCCTCAATATTCATCGGACCACATACATCTGTATGTATGATTTCCAACAAATCTGTTGCTCTCTCCATAGTACCGGAGAACGGTGTTTTTGTCATCTTGCCCATGAGGCACGGTTCGCAAGTACCAAGTGATTCATAATCAAGTGGTTCCAAAAGTCCATCAGAATGGAGTTTCTTCATGCGCTTTACACCGATATGACCTAAACGGCAGTGCCACAAATAAGTTGCACTCTCATTATCAACTCTACATCTTTTGGCTTCAACATTATGAATATGTGTGTTACTACTATCGAGATTCAACAAGAATAGACCACTCTTCAAGGCTGCATGACCATAAAAGATATTACTCATATAAATAGAACAACCATTATTCTCTTATTTAAATGAATAACCGTCTCGCATCAAACAAGATCCAGATATAATGTTCATGCTTAACGCTGGCACCAAATAACAATTATTTAGGTCTAATACTAATTCCGAAGGTAGATGTAGAGGTAGCGTGCCGACTGCGATCACATCGACTTTGGAACCGTTTCCCACGCGCATCGTCACCTCGTCCTTAACCAATCTTCGCTTGATCCGTAGTCCCTGTTTCGAGTTGCAAATATTAGCAACAGAACCAGTATCAAATACCCAGGTGCTACTGCGAGCATTAGTAAGGTACACATCAATAACATGTATATCACATATACCTTTGTTCACCTTGCCATCCTTCTTATCCGCCAAATACTTGGGGCAGTTCCGCTTCCAGTGACCAGTCTGCTTGCAATAGAAGCACTCAGTTTCAGGCTTAGGTCCAGGTTTGGGTTTCTTCTCTTGAGTAGCAACTTGCTTGCCGTTCTTTTTGAAGTTCCCCTTCTTCCCTTTGCCCTTTTTCTTGAAACTAGTGGTCTTGTTGACCATCAACACTTGATGCTCCTTCTTGATTTCTACCTCCGCAGCTTTCAGCATGGCGAAGAGCTCGGGAATAGTCTTGTTCATCCCTTGCATATTATAGTTCATCACGAAGCTCTTGTAGCTTGGTGGCAGTGATTGAAGAATTCTGTCAATGACGCAATCATCTGGAAGATTAACTCCCAATTGAATCAAGTGATTATTATACCCAGACATTTTGAGTATATGCTCACTGACAGAACTGTTCTCCTCCATCTTGCAGCTATAGAACTTATTGGAGACTTCATATCTCTCAATCCGGGCATTTGCTTGAAATATTAACTTCAACTCCTGGAACATCTCATATGCTCCATGACGTTCAAAACATCGTTGAAGTCCCGATTCTAAGCCGTAAAGCATGGCACACTGAACTATCGAGTAGTCATCAGCTTTGCTCTGCCAGACGTTCATAACATCCGGCGTTGCTCCTACAGCAGGCCTGGCACCCAGCGGTGCTTCCAGGACGTAATTCTTCTGTGCAGCAATGAGGATAATCCTCAAGTTACGGACCCAGTCCATGTAATTGCTACCATCATCTTTCAACTTTGCTTTCTCAAGGAACGCATTAAAATTCAACGGAACAACAGCACGAGCCATCTATCTACAATCAAACATAAACAAGCAAGATACTAATCAGGTACTAAGTTTCATGATAAATTTAAGTTTAGTTAATCAAATTAATTAAAGAACTCCCACTTAGATAGACATCCCTCTAATCCTCTAAGTGATTACGTGATCCAAATCAACTAAACCATAACCGATCATCACATGAGATGGAGTAGTTTTGAATGGTGAACATCGTTATGTTGATCATATCTACTATATGATTCACGCTCGACCTTTCGGTCTCCGTGTTCCGA
Source organism: Triticum dicoccoides (assembly GCF_002162155.2). NCBI lineage: Eukaryota > Viridiplantae > Streptophyta > Magnoliopsida > Poales > Poaceae > Triticum > Triticum dicoccoides. Next base: position 123,885,168 of record NC_041388.1, on the reverse strand, counting down.
GGCCATATATGTATATGCTTGGCTCGTCAAGTATAACCTGAGTATTCCGCGTGTGCAACTGTTTTGCACCCGTTGTATTTGAACGTAGAACCTATCACACCCGATCATCACGTGGTGTCTCAGCACGAAGAACTTTCGCAACGGTGCATACTCAGGGAGAACACTTCTTGATAATTTAGTGAGAGATCATCTTATAATGCTACCGTCAATCAAAGCAAGATAAGATGCATAAAAGGATAAACATCACATGCAATCAATATAAGTGATATGATATGGCCATCATCATCTTGTGCTTGTGATCTCCATCTCCGAAGCAGCATCGTGATCACCATCGTCACCAGCGTGACACCTTGATCTCCATCGTAGCATCGTTGTCGTCTCGCCAAGCTTGTGCTTCTACGACTATCGCTACCGCTTAGTGATAAAAGTAAAGCATTACATCACGATTGCATTGCATACAATAAAACGACAACCATAAGGCTCCTGCCAGTTGCCGATAACTCGGTTACAAAACATGATCATCTCATACAATAAAATTCAGCATCATGTCTTGACCATATCACATCACAAAATGCCCTGCAAAAACAAGTTAGACGTCCTCTACTTTGTTGTTGCAAGTTTTACGTGGCTGCTACGGGCTTAAGCAAGAACCAATCTCACCTACGCATCAAAACCACAATGATAGTTTGTCAAATAGACTCCGTTTTAACCTTCGCAAGGACCGGGTGTAGCCATACTTGGTTCAACTAAAGTTGGAGAGACAGTCGCCCGCAAGCCACCTATGTGCAAAGCACGTCGGGGGAACCGGTCTCGCGTAAGCGTACGCGTAATGTTGGTCCGGATCGTCTCGTCCAACAATGCCGCCGAACCAAAGTATGACATGCCGGTAGGCAGTATGACTTATATCACCCACAACTCACTTGTGTTCTACTCGTGGATATAACATCAACATAAATAACCTAGGCTCTGATACCACTGTTGGGATTCGTAGTAATTTCAAAAAAAATTCCTACGCACACGCAAGATCATGTGATGCATAGCAACAAGAGGGGAGAGTGTTGTCTACGTACCCACGCAGACCGACTGCGGAAGCGATGACACAACGTAGAGGAAGTAGTCGTACGTCTTCAAGATCCAACCGATCAAGCACCGAAACTACGGCACCTCCGAGTTCGAGCACACGTTCAGCTCGATGACGATCCCCGGACTCCGATCCAGCAAAGTGTCGGGGAAGAGTTCCGTCAGCACGACGGCGTGGTGACGATCTTGATGTACTACAGCAGCAGGGCTTCGCCTAAACTCCGCTACAGTATTATCGAGGACTATGGTGGCTGGGGGCACCGCACAGCTAAGGAATAGATCATGTGGATCAACTTGTGTGTTTTTGGGGTGCCTCTGCCTCAGTATATAAAGGACCAAAGGGGGGAGGCTGGCCGGCCACATAGGGCGCGCCAGGAGAGTC
>NC_041388.1:123882068-123883580 GCF_002162155.2 Triticum dicoccoides | reverse complement strand
TCCTAGTTGGAATAGGATTCACGGAGGGGGAAAAGAGAGAGGGGGGGGCCGGCCACCTCTCCTTGTCCTAATAGGACTAGGGGAGGGAGGGAGGCGCGCAGCCCATCTTGGGCAGCCCCTTCTCTTTTCCACTAAGGCCCACTAAGGCCCATATAGCTCCCGGGGGGTTCCGGTAACCTCCCGGTACTCCGGTAAAATCCCGATTTCACCCGGAACACTTCCGATATCCAAACATAGGCTTCCAATATATCAATCTTTATGTCTCGACCATTTCGAGACTCCTCGTCATGTCCTGATCACATCCGGGACTCCGAACAACCTTCGGTACATCAAAATGCATAAACTCATAATATAACTATCATCGTAACCTTAAGCGTGCGGACCCTACGGGTTCGAGAACAATGTAGACATGACCGAGACACGTCTCCGGTCAATAACCAATAGCGGGACCTGGATGCCCATATTGGCTCCTACATATTCTACGAAGATCTTTATCGGTCAGACCGCATAATAATATACGTTGTTCCCTTTGTCATCGGTATGTTACTTGCCCGAGATTCGATCGTCGATATCCCATACCTAGTTCAATCTCGTTGCCGGCAAGTCTCTTTACTCGTTCTGTAATACATCATCCACAACTAACTCATTTAGTTGTACTGCTTGCAAGGCTTAAGTGATGTGCATTACCGAGAGGGCCCAGAGATACCTCTCCGACAATCGGAGTGACAAAACCTAATCTTGAAATACGCCAACCCAACATGTACCTTTGGAGACACCTGTAGTACTCCTTTATAATCACCCAGTTACGTTGTGACGTTTGGTAGTACACAAAGTGTTCCTCTGGTAAACGGGAGTTGCATAATCTCATAGTTATAGGAACATGTATAAGTCATGAAGAAAGCAATAGCAACATACTAAACGATCGGGTGCTAAGCTAATGGAATGGGTCATGTCAATCAGATCATTCTCTTAATGATGTGATCCCGTTAATCAAATAACAACTCATTGTTCATGGTTAGGAAACATAACCATCTTTGATTAATGAGCTAGTCAAGTAGAGGCATACTAGTGACACTTTTTTTGTCTATGTATTCACACATGTATTATGTTTTCGGTTAATACAATTCTAGCATGAATAATAAACATTTATCATGATTATAAGGAAATAAATAATAACTTTATTATTGCCTCTAGGGCATATTTCCTTCATCCCCGTCATCATCTCCTTCGACTACGCTACCGGATCGAGCGACGCATCCCTCGAACGCTCGCCCTCGCCGCCATCTTCACCGCGTACATCTTCGTCGTCCGTCGTCGTTTGCCGCCTCTCCGGTCCACCCCCGGCCTCCCCGACCTCACCATCGGCATCGTTGTGAGCTCCTCCTCCACCCCCCTTGCTCATTTCCTCGATCCATTGCCATAGCCGCCCATACTCGCCGAGGCCGCCGCTCCTGGAGTCCGCGCTCACCGCGTACACGCATGCCCCTGGTCGCACTCGCGCACCTCTGCCTT
>NC_041388.1:123869345-123881643 GCF_002162155.2 Triticum dicoccoides | reverse complement strand
TCACTCCGGCCGCGCATAGCGCACGCGCGTGCCCAACCGTGCCACCTCTGCTCGCCGTTGCTCGTCCTCCTTGTTGTTGCTCTGCTCCTACCGCTGCCGCGCTGCTAGCTCCGCCGCCGGCTGCTACTGCTACCACCTGCCATCGCAGCCGCCTGCACGCCCTACGCAAGCTCGCAGCTGGTGCTCGCGCCCACCAGGGTCGCGCCCTTCTTCCCCTTGTCGCTGGCGCTGGCTTCGCTGGCCTCACTGGCTGGAACCCAGCCGTGGCCTTGGGCATTGCACAAAGGGGCCGGCCTTGCTAATCGGGATTAGCCCATATTGTTTTTATTAGTAGAATAGTTAGGTAACCTATTGAAGGAAATATGCCCTAGAGGCAATAATAAAGTTATTATTTATTTCCTTATATCATGATAAATGTTTATTATTCATGCTAGAATTGTATTAACCGGAAACATAATACATGTGTGAATACATAGACAAACTTAGTGTCACTAGTATGCCTCTACTTGACTAGCTCGATAATCAAAGATGGTTATGTTTCCTAACCATGAACAAAGTGTTGTTATTTGATTAACGAGGTCACATCATTAGTTGAATGATCTGATTGACATGACCCATTCCATTAGCTTAGCACCCGATCATTTAGTATGTTGCTATTGCTTTCTTCATGACTTATACATGTTCCTATGACTATGAGATTATGCAACTCCCGTTTGTCGGAGGAACACTTTGTGTGCTACCAAACGTCACAACGTAACTGGGTGATTATAAAGGAGCTCTACAGGTGTCTCCAATGGTAGATGTTGGGTTGGCGTATTTCGAGAATAGGATTTGTCACTCCGATTGTCGGAGAGGTATCTCTGGGCCCTCTCGGTAATGCACATCACATAAGCCTTGCAAGCATTGCAACTAATGAGTTAGTTGCGGGATGATGTATTACGGAACGAGTAAAGAGACTTGCCGGTAACGAGATTGAACTAGGTATTGGATACCGACGATCGAATCTCGGGCAAGTAACATACCGATGACAAAGGGAACAACGTATGTTGTTATGCGGTATGACCGATAAAGATCTTCGTTGAATATGTAGGAGCCAATATGGGCATCCAGGCCCCGCTATTGGTTATTGACCGGAGATGTGTCTCCGTCATGTCTACATTATTCTTGAACCGTAGGGTCCGCACGCTTAACGTTAGGATGACAGTTATTATGAGTTTATGCATTTTGATGTACCAAAGTTAGTTCGGAGTCCCGGATGTGATCACGGACATGACGAGGAGTCTCAAAATGGTCGAGACATAAAGATTGATACATTGGAAGCCTATATTTGGACATCGGAAGTGTTCCGGGTGAAATCGGGATTTTACCGGAGTACCGGGAGGTTACCGGAACCCCCCGGGAGCCATATGGGCCTTAATGGGCTTTAGTAGAAAGGAGAAAGGGGCAGCCCAAGGTGGCCGCGCGCCTCCCCCCTCCCCTAGTCCTATTAGGACTAGGAGAGGTGGCCGGCCCCCCTCTCTCTCTTTCCCCCTCGGGGAATCCTAGTCCAACTAGGATTGGGGGGGGAGTCCTACTCCCGGTAGGAGTAGGACTCCTCCTGCGCCCTCCTCCTGGCCGGCCGCCCCCTCCCCCTTGGCTCCTTTATATACGGAGGCAGGGGGCACCTCTAGAGACATAAGTTGATCCACGTGATCGTTCCTTAGCCGTGTGCGGTGCCCCCTGCCACCATATTCCACCTCGGTCATATCGTTGTAGTGCTTAGGCGAAGCCCTGCGTCGGTAGAACATCAAGATCGTCACCACGCCGTCGTGCTGACGGAACTCCTCCCCGACGCTTTGCTGGATCGGAGCCCGGGGATCGTCATCGAGCTGTACGTGTGCTAAGAACTCGGAGGTGCCGGAGTAACAGTGCTTGGATCGGTCGGATCAGGAAGACGTACGACTACTTCCTCTATGTTGCGTCAACGCTTCCGCAGTCGGTCTGCGTGGGTACGTAGACAACACTCTCCCATCTCGTTGCTATGCATCACCATGATCTTGCGTGTGCGTAGGAAATTTTTTGAAATTACTACGAAACCCAACAGTGGCATCCGAGCCTAGGTTTTATGGTTTGATGTTATATGCACGAGTAGAACACAAGTGAGTTGTGGGCGATATAAGTCATACTGCCTACCAGCATGTCATACTTTGGTTCAACGGTATTGTTGGACGAGACGACCCGGACCAACATTACGCGTACGCTTACGCGAGACCGGTTCCCCCGACGTGCTTTGCACATAGGTGGCTTGCGGGCGACTGTCTCTCCAACTTTAGTTGAACCGAGTATGGCTACGCCCGGTCCTTGCGAAGGTTAAAACGGAGTCTATTTGACAAACTATCGTTGTGGTTTTGATGCGTAGGTGAGATTGGTTCTTGCTTAAGCCCGTAGCAGCCACGTAAAACTTGCAACAACAAAGTAGAGGACGTCTAACTTGTTTTTGTAGGGCATGTTGTGATGTGATATGGTCAAGGCATGATGATGAATTTTATTGTATGAGATGATCATGTTTTGTAACCGAGTTGTCGGCAACCGGCAGGAGCCATATGGTTGTCGCTTTATTGTATGCAATGCAATCGCGATGTAATGCTTTACTTATCACTAAGCGGTAGCGATAGTCGTGGAAGCATAAGATTGGCGAGACGACAACGATGCTACGATGGAGATCAAGGTGTCGCGCCGGTGATGATGGTGATCATGACGGTGCTTCGGAGATGGAGATCACAAGCACAAGATGATGGCCATATCATATCACTTATATTGATTGCATGTGATGTTTATCCTTTTATGCATCTTATCTTGCTTTGATTGACGGTAGCATTATAAGATGATCTCTCACTAAATTATCAAGAAGTGTTCTCCCTGAGTATGCACCGTTGCCAAAGTTCGTCGTGCCCAGACACCACGTGATGATCGGGTGTGATAAGCTCTACGTCCATCTACAACGGGTGCAAGCCAGTTTTTGCACACGCAGAATACTCAGGTTAAACTTGACGAGCCTAGCATATGCAGATATGGCCTCGGAACACGGAGACCGAAAGGTCGAGCATGAATCATATAGTAGATATGATCAACATAACGATGTTCACCATTGAAAACTACTCCATCTCACGTGATGATCGGTTATGGTTTAGTTGATTTGGATCACGTGATCACTTAGAGGATTAGAGGGATGTCTATCTAAGTGGGAGTTCTTAAGTAATTTGATTAATTAAACTTAAACTTATCATGAACTTAGTACCTGATAGTATCTTGCTTGTTTATGTTGATTGTAGATAGATGGCTCGTGTTGTTGTTCCGTTGAATTTTAATGCGTTCCTTGAGAAAGCAAAGTTGAAAGATGATGGTAGCAATTACACGGACTGGGTCCGTAACTTGAGGATTATCCTCATTGCTGCTCTTAAGAATTACGTCCTGGAAGCACCGCTGGGTGCCAGGCCTGCTGCAGGAGCAACGCCGGATGTTATGAACGTCTGGCAGAGCAAAGCTGATGACTACTCGATAGTTTAGTGTGCCATGCTTTACGGCTTAGAATCGGGACTTCAACGACGTTTTGAACGTCATGGAGCATATGAGATGTTCCAGGAGTTGAAGTTAATATTTCAAGCAAATGCCCGGATTGAGAGATATGAAGTCTCCAATAAGTTCTATAGCTGCAAGATGGAGGAGAACAGTTCTATCAGTGAGCATATACTCAAAATGTCTGGGTATAATAATCACTTGATTCAGATGGGAGTTAATCTTCCAGATGATTGCGTCATTGACAGAATTCTACAATCACTACCACCGAGCTACAAGAGCTTCGTGATGAACTATAATATGCAAGGGATGAACAAGACTATTCCCGAGCTCTTCGCAATGCTGAAAGCTGCGGAGGTAGAAATCAAGAAGGAGCATCAAGTGTTGATGGTTAACAAGACCACTAGTTTCAAGAAAAAGGGCAAAGGGAAGAAGAAGGGGAACTTCAAGAAGAACAGCAAGCAAGTTGCTGCTCAGGAGAAGAAACCCAAGTCTGGACCTAAGCCTGAAACTGAGTGCTTCTACTACAAGCAGACTGGTCACTAGAAGCGGAACTGCCCCAAGTATTTGGCGGATAAGAAGGATGGCAAGGTGAACAAAGGTATATGTGATATACATGTTATTGATGTGTACCTTACTAGAGCTCGTAGTAGCACCTGGGTATTTGATACTGGTTCAGTTGCTAATATTTGCAACTCGAAACAGGGACTACGGATTAAGCGAACACTGGCAAAGGACGAGGTGATGATGCGCGTGGGAAACGGTTCCAAAGTTGATGTGATCGCGGTCGGCACACTACCTCTACATCTACCTTCGGGATTAATATTAGACCTAAATAATTGTTATTTGGTGCCAGCGTTGAGCATGAACATTATATCTGGATCTTGTTTGATGCGAGACGGTTATTCATTTAAATCATAGAATAATGGTTGTTCTATTTATATGAGTAATATCTTTTATGGTCATGCACCTTTGAAGAGTGGTCTATTTTTGATGAATCTCCATAGTAGTAACACACATATTCATAATGTTGAAGCCAAAAGATGCAGAGTTGATAATGATAGTGCAACTTATTTGTGGCACTGCCGTTTAGGTCATATCGGTATAAAGCGCATGAAGAAACTCCATACTGATGGACTTTTGGAACCACTTGATTATGAATCACTTGGTACTTTCCAACCGTGCCTCATGGGCAAGATGACTAAAACGCCGTTCTCCGGTACTATGGAGAGAGCAATAGATTTATTGGAAATCATACATACCGATGTATGTGGTCCGATGAATATTGAGGCTCGTGGCGGATATCGTTATTTTCTCACCTTCACAGATGACTTAAGCAGATACGGGTATATCTACTTAATTAAACACAAGTCTGAAACATTTGAAAAGTTCAAAGAATTTCAGAGTGAAGTTGAAAATCATCGTAACAAGAAAATAAAGTCTCTACGATCTGATCGTGGAGGAGAATATTTGAGTTACGAGTTTGGTGTACATTTGAAACAATGCGGAATAGTTTCGCAACTCACGCCACCCGGAACACCACAGCGTAATGGTGTGTCCGAACGTCGTAATCGTACTTTACTAGATATGGTGCGATCTATGATGTCTCTTACTGATTTACCGCTATCGTTTTGGGGTTATGCTTTAGAGACGGCCGCATTCACATTAAATAGGGCACCATCAAAATCTGTTGAGATGACGCCTTATGAACTATGGTTTGGCAAGAAACCAAAGTTGTCGTTTCTTAAAGTTTGGGGCTGCGATGCTTATGTGAAAAAGCTTCAACCTGATAAGCTCGAGCCCAAATCGGAGAAATGTGTCTTCATAGGATACCCAAAGGAGACTGTTGGGTACACCTTCTATCACAGATCCGAAGGCAAGACATTCGTTGCTAAGAATGGATCCTTTCTAGAGAAGGAGTTTCTCTCGAAAGAAGTGAGTGGGAGGAAAGTAGAACTTGACGAGGTAACTGTACCTTCTCCCTTATTGGAAAGTAGTAGATCACAGAAAACTGTTTCTGCGACACCTATACCAATTAGTGAGGAAGCTAATGATGATGATCATGAAACTTCAGGACAAGATACTACTGAACCTCGTAGATCAACCAGAGCAAGATCCGCACCAGAGTGGTACGGTAATCCCATTCTGGAAATCATGCTGCTAGATCATGATGAACCTACGAACTATGAAGAAGCGATGGTGAGCCGAGATTCCGCAAAATGGCTTGAAGCCATGAAATCTGAGATGGGATCCATGTATGAGAACAAAGTATGGACTTTGGTTGACTTGCCCGATGATCGGCAAGCAATTGAGAATAAATGGATCTTCAAGAAGAAGACTGACGCTGATGGTAATGTTACTGTCAACAAAGCTCGACTTGTCGCAAAAGGTTTTCGACAAGTTCAAGCGGTTGACTACGATGAGACTTTCTCACCCGTAGTGATGCTTAAGTCTGTCCGAATCATGTTAGCGATTGCCGCATTTTATGATTATGAAATTTGGCAGATGGATGTCAAAACTGCATTCCTGAATGGATTTCTGGAAGAAGAGTTGCATATGATGCAACCGGAAGGTTTTGTCGATCCAAAGGGAGCTAACAAAGTATGCAAGCTCCAGCGATCCATTTATGGACTGGTGCAAGCCTCTCGGAGTTGGAATAAACGCTTTGATAGTGTGATCAAAGCATTTGGTTTTATACAGACTTTCAGAGAAGCCTGTATTTACAAGAAAGTGAGTGGGAGCTCTGTAGCATTTCTGATATTATATGTGGATGACATATTACTGATTGGAAATGATATAGAATTTCTGGATAGCATAAAGGGATACTTGAATAAGAGTTTTTCAATGAAAGACCTCGGTGAAGCTGCTTACATATTAGGCATAAAGATCTATAGAGATAGATCAAGGCGCTTAATTGGACTTTCACAAAGCACATACCTTGACAAGATTTTGAAGAAGTTCAAAATGGATCAAGCAAAGAAAGGGTTCTTGCCTGTGTTACAAGGTGTGAAGTTGAGTCAGACTCAATGCCCGACCACTGCAGAAGATAGAGAGAAAATGAAAGATGTTCCCTATGCTTCAGCAATAGGCTCTATCATGTATGCAATGCTGTGTACCAGACCTGATGTGTGCCTTGCTATAAGCTCAGCAGGGAGGTACCAAAGTAATCCAGGAGTGGATCACTGGACAGCGGTCAAGAACATCCTCAAATACCTGAAAAGGACTAAGGATATGTTTCTCGTATATGGAGGTGACAAAGAGCTCACCGTAAGAGGTTACGTTGATGCAAGCTTTGACACTGATCCGGACGATTCTAAATCGCAAACCGGATACGTGTTTACATTAAACGGTGGAGCTGTCAGTTGGTGCAGTTCTAAACAAAGCGTCGTAGCGGGATCTACATGTGAAGCAGAGTACATAGCTGCTTCGGAAGCAGCGAACGAAGGAGTCTGGATGAAGGAGTTCATATCCGATCTAGGTGTCATACCTAGTGCATCGGGTCCAATGAAAATCTTTGTGACAATACTGGTGCAATTGCCTTGGCAAAGGAATCCAGATTTCACAAGAGAACCAAGCACATCAAGAGACGCTTCAATTCCATCCGGGATCTAGTCCAGGTGGGAGACATAGAGATTTGCAAGATACATACGGATTTGAATGTTGCAGACCCGTTGACTAAGCCTCTTCCACGAGCAAAACATGATCAGCACCAAGGCTCCATGGGTGTTAGAATCATTACATTATAATCTAGATTATTGACTCTAGTGCAAGTGGGAGACTGAAGGAAATATGCCCTAGAGGCAATAATAAAGTTATTATTTATTTCCTTATATCATGATAAATGTTTATTATTCATGCTAGAATTGTATTAACCGGAAACTGTGTGAATACATAGACAAACTTAGTGTCACTAGTATGCCTCTACTTGACTAGCTCGATAATCAAAGATGGTTATGTTTCCTAACCATGAACAAAGTGTTGTTATTTGATTAATGAGGTCACATCATTAGTTGAATGATCTGATTGACATGACCCATTCCATTAGCTTAGCACCCGATCGTTTAGTATGTTGCTATTGCTTTCTTCATGACTTATACATGTTCCTATGACTATGAGATTATGCAACTCCCGTTTGCCGGAGGAACACTTTGTGTGCTACCAAACGTCACAACGTAACTGGGTGATTATAAAGGAGCTCTACAGGTGTCTCCAATGGTAGATGTTGGGTTGGCGTATTTCGAGAATAGGATTTGTCACTCCGATTGTCGGAGAGGTATCTCTGGGCCCTCTCGGTAATACACATCACATAAGCCTTGCAAGCATTGCAACTAATGAGTTAGTTGCGGGATGATGTATTACGGAACGAGTAAAGAGACTTGCCGGTAACGAGATTGAACTAGGTATTGGATACCGACGATCGAATCTCGGGCAAGTAACATACCGATGACAAAGGGAACAACGTATGTTGTTATGCGGTATGACCGATAAAGATCTTCGTTGAATATGTAGGAGCCAATATGGGCATCCAGGTCCCGCTATTGGTTATTGACCGGAGATGTGTCTCCGTCATGTCTACATTATTCTTGAACCGTAGGGTCCGCACGCTTAACATTAGGATGACAGTTATTATGAGTTTATGCATTTTGATGTACCGAAGTTAGTTCGGAGTCCCGGATGTGATCACGGACATGATGAGGAGTCTCGAAATGGTCGAGACATAAAGATTGATATATTGGAAGCCTATATTTGGACATCGGAAGTGTTCCGGGTGAAATCGGGATTTTACCGGAGTACCGGGAGGTTACCGGAACCCCCCGGGAGCCATATGGGCCTTAATGGGCTTTAGTGGAATGGAGAAAGGGGCAGCCCAAGGTGGCCGCGCGCCTCCCCCATCCCCTAGTCCTATTAGGACTAGGAGAGGTGGCCGGCCCCCCTCTCTCTCTTTCCCCCTCGGGGAATCCTAGTCCAACTAGGATTGGGGGGGGGGGTCCTACTCCCGGTAGGAGTAGGACTCCTCCTGCGCCCTCCTCCTGGCCGGCGGCCCCCTCCCCCTTGGCTCCTTTATATACGGAGGCAGGGGGCACCTCTAGAGATAGAAGTTGATCCACGTGATCGTTCCTTAGCCGTGTGCGGTGCCCCCTGCCACCATATTCCACCTCGGTCATATCGTTGTAGTGCTTAGGCGAAGCCCTGCGTCGGTAGAACATCAAGATCGTCACCACGCCGTCGTGCTGACGGAACTCCTCCCCGACGCTTTGCTGGATCGGAGCCCAGGGATCGTCATCGAGCTATACGTGTGCCAAGAACTCGGAGGTGCCGGAGTAACGGTGCTTGGATCGGTCGGATCGGGAAGACGTACGGCTACTTCCTCTATGTTGCGTCAACGCTTCCGCAGTCGGTCTGCGTGGGTACGTAGACAACACTCTCCCATCTCGTTGCTATGCATCACCATGATCTTGCGTGTGCGTAGGAATTTTTTTGAAATTACTACGAAACCCAACACCTATGACCAGTGGCCCCTGTTTAGTTGTTTTTCTACTAGTTCAGTTAGGTTCTTTTAGCACATGTGTCTATGACATGTGGGCTCCATGGGATCGTTGACTAGTCAATGGTGGGCCCGTCAACTGCTGACTAGGAAGTTGACTGCCCCACCGATCATCCCCTCTGTACACTGCTGGGTGCACTGCTCCAGGTGCACCTAGCCTTCTCCCTTTTATTTCTCGAAATTAAATAAATTCCAGAATTCAAAAAAATGATTTAAAAACTTTGAAAATTCATATAAAATAATCCGTAACTCGGATGAAAAAGTTTTATATAAGAAAGTTGCTCAGAACGACGAGACGAATTCGGATACGCACCTCGTTCGTCCGCCACGCATCCCTAGCATAGTGAACACGCAACTTTCCCCCTCCTATTCGTCAGTCCGAAAACGCAAAACACCAGGGATATTTTCCCGAATGTTTCCCCCCTTCACCGGTACCACCTCTTACCGCGTTAGGGCACCCCTAGCATCGCTACTTGTCATGTGATGCATCGCTATGCATCTGTTTGCTTAATATTTATTGTTTCTTCCCCCTCTTCTCTCGCTAGACACCGAGAACGACGCCGCTGCTACCCAGTACAACTACGGTGTTGACGACCCCTCTCTCTTGCCAGAGCAACCAGGCAAGCCCCTCCCCCCCCTTGATCACCAAATATCGCATATTCTTCTCTATACTGCTTGCATTAGAGTAGTGTAGCATGTTACTGCTTTCGTTAATCCTATCCTGATGCATAACCTGTCATTGTTGCTACAGTTGTTGATACCTTTACCTGCTATCCTAATGTTTAGTATATAATGCTAGTGTTCCATCAGTGGCCCTACACTCTTGTCCGTCTGCAATGCTATACTACTGGGCCGTGATCACTTCGAGAGGTGATCACGGGTATATACTATGTACTTTATATACATGACACAGGTGGTGACTAAAGTCGGGTCAGCTCGTTGAGTACCTGCAAGTGATTCTGATGAGGGGGCTGGAAGGACAGGTGGCTCCTTCCCGGTAGAGGTGGGCCTGGGTTCCTGACGGCCCTCGACTGTTACTTTGTGGTGGAGCGACAGTGCAGGTTGAGACCACCTAGGAGAGAGGTGGGCCCGGCCCTGGTCGGCGTTCACGGTTATTTCAAGATAACACGTTTAACGAGATCTTGGTATTTGATCTAAGTCTGGCCACTGGCCTATACGCACTAACCATCTACGCGGGGACAGTTATGGGCACTCGACGTCGTGGTATCAGTCGAAGCCTTCGTGACGTCAGCGACTAAGCAGCGCGCGCCGGGTTGGACCGCGTAACGTAACTTCCTTTGTAATGGAGGTTTCTAGGTCTGCTCACCAGCCGCCCTCGCAACGTGCAGGTGTGCAATGGGCGATGGGCCCAGACCCCTACGCCATACGATTTAGACCGGCGTGCTGACCTCTCTGTTGTGCCTAGGTAGGGCTGCGACGTTTTGATCTTTCGAGGCCGGGCATGACTCAGAAAAGTGTGTCCGGAAAAAGGGGATCGAGCGTGTTGGGAAATGTGGTGCACCCCTGCAGGGAAGTTAATCTATTCGAATAGTCGTGATCTTCGGTAACAGGACGACTTGGAGTTGTACCTTAACCTTATGACAACTAGAACCGGATACTTAATAAAACACACCCTTCCAAGTGCCAGATACAACCCGGTGGTCGCTCTCTAACAGGGCGACGAGGAGAGGATCGCTAGGTAGGATTATGCTACACGATGCTACTTGGTGAACTTACCTTCTGCTCTCTTCTACATGCTGCAAGATGGAGGTGGCCAGAAGCGTAGTCTTCGATAGGACTAGCTATCCCCCTCTTATTCCGGCATCCTGTAGTTCAGTCCACATATGATACCCTTATTCCATCTGATACCAATGCATACATATGTAGTGTATTTCCTTGGTTGCGAGTACTTTGGATGAGTACTCACGGTTGCTTTGTTCCCCCTTTTCCGCCTTTCTATACCCGATTGCTGTGACCAGACGTTGGAGCCCCGGAGCTAGACGCCACTGTCGACAACGACTCCTACTACACTGGAGGTGCCTACTACTACGTGCAACCCGCTGATGACGAGCAGGGGTAGTTTAGGAGGATCCCAGGCAGGAGGCTTACGCCTCTTTCGATCTGTATCAGAGTTTGTGCTAGCCTTCTTAAGGCAAACTTGTTTAACCTATGTCTGTACTCAGATATTGTTGCTTCCGCTGACTCGTCTATGATCGAGCTCTTGTATTCGAGCCTTCGAGGCCCCTGGCTTGTAATATGATGCTTGTATGACTTATTTTATTTGTAGAGTTGTGTTGTGATATCTTCCCGTGAGTCCCTGATCTTGATCGTACACGTTTGCGTGTATGATTAGTGTACGGTCAAATTGGGGGCGTCACAAGTTGGTATCAGAGTCGACTGCCTGTAGGAATCCCCCTTCCAAACTCCTTGGCCGAAGTTGAGTCTAGTCATGGGGAAACTTTTACTAACTTGGCTCTGTGGCTTACGGGCCCACGTCATCATTTGGATGGTATTAGGATCTTTTACTCCTCGACCTTTATTCTCGGACTCTGAACGCTCTTCTACTCGGATTAAACGAATTTGCTAAAATCTAACATTAGGATCTCGTGATCACTTTCACCCGGAGAGCCCCTTATCACAGATGATGGCCTGCTTCACCAGAAGATTCCGAAGATACTCTCCGATATTCTCTCGAGACTTTGTGCCCACCACTTTTGCTATTCCCGTCCACCGATAAATCGTTATGGATAACCACGTACACTTGTCCTTCTTACAATCAGTCCTCATTTGCTCTTGTTATTACAAGATACCCCGAAATACTCGTTGTTGTCCAAGAATACTTTGTGCCATCGGTTTTGCAATTCCATTCCATCGAAAAACCCATGCGGATAATTTCTCGCACCTACCGAGTATCCACTCATCCCCAGTTGATTCTTGTATGTCACCAATCTTCGAAATACCATTCGATCTTCCGAAAATCCTCAGCAGCCTATTGCTCTTGGAATTCTTGCTTGCTTGCATTATGGTTAATCCCATAAGTCTAGTAATCTTATTGGCACCCTTTGTCATTGTTATTTTGAGCTTATTAATTCGATATGCTCATGAATGCTTGCAATCATAAAGCAATTAGAATTCTTCCCTTCAGCTCACACGTCACTCCGGACATGAGTTGGTTCTCAAGCAATCAATTTGCCGTCG
>NC_041388.1:123864751-123869176 GCF_002162155.2 Triticum dicoccoides | reverse complement strand
GTCTGCTTCCGATCCTTCATTTTGGAAATCATAATTCCTTTGTTATGTAAGCATCGAATTATTCAGTTGTTTCTATAACCTGATGCCTTTGCATTATTTCTTCCTCTAAGTGAGTACCGATACTCACATCAGCTCTGTTGTGGATCGCCCGATCTATTGTTGGGTTCTTATCCGGTTGTGTCATTCATTTTCAACCACATTGTGAGTTCTTCCCTTGATACATAATGCCTTTGGTAAATTGTATCCTCTGTTCTTCCCAACCATGATCTACCTTTGAGCTTGTGTTAATTACTCTTGAAGTTTGTAGAGTATGTTCCTAAGATGCCCCGCTGGGTTGAACCTATGCTTTCCTAATTCATGAGAACCCGAAAGTTTTCACGAGTCATAATCTTCTAGTGTTTTGCCAGATAAATTTCCAACACTACAACTTCATCAGAGCAAGAGGTGAATGAAATGTTATGCACTGGAGAAATGGGAGTCGACCTTGAGCTTGTGTCCATGCCCATGGAAACGATGTAGACCGCCTCGGAAGCTTCTTCCAAAATGATTTTTCATCTGAATAATTCTTTCGGTATCATTAAATTGATCCCTTGCAGTTATGGTTCCGACCATGCTGTCTTATGCAATATATCTGGAAGAAATTCATTCCCATGTCTCGTTAAATTTTTTACAAGGTTAAAATATCTGCTGTCGTCAGTCAATGACCCAGTTCTACTTCTATCATGTTCTGCCTTCGAGTTTTACCCTCTGGTATCTCGAGGATATCATGCCTTTGCACTTCATCTTAATAACTTTGTTGAAGCACTAACTTTCCTCGTCGTAATCACTCTATAGGTTCTAGGTTGTCGTCAATCGAGGACACCGTTTAGTAAATCAAATCCGCTCAAAAATTCAAATACCCCTAGTAAATGTTATTGGGAAAATTTTATACTCAATATGGTTATTCCTAGACTATCGGATACATCCCTTTGTCTTGCTATCTTTTACTGTGCTACCTCATCCTTCTCTGGTGCACGAATTCTTCAGAGTGTGAGCACGACTTACGTCAAGCTTTCAACATCACGTTGCTTGTCCTGAAAGGCAACTTTGGTTCCGAGCTTGCATCTTATATTGATCCAACAACTTGCCACTTCGTCATTCCCTTGCTTATTGCCGTTGTTGTTTGATTGCATCCTCTTGAAACCTCCCGGCAAATGTGTCGGATCACCTTCAACACTTTGACTTCTTCCGAGATGTCAATTGTGTTCAGGATGAGAAATACCCTCCTTACCCTCGATGAATTTTGTTATCATCGACAACACCCTTGACTTCCTTTCATTGCGAGCTTGTCCACGTTATGATTACAACTTCCTCTCCAGCTTGTATTATGATCTGCCTCGAAGTATTATTGTCTTTTATGTCGAGAATGTTGCGAGGATTGCTCCACCTCTTAAGAATTCTTGGTATAGTGATACTTCTCACCATCACTATTCTTTCTTGGTCCCCGTGTTGATTCCAACAAGTGAACGGTGTTGTTTGGATTCTTTTCTTCTAGCAACCCTATTGCTTTGAAGTTAATGGTCGACATTTCATTCTTAGACCATTGGTTATCAAATCACCATTATAGCATCGGTCATGCTACCTAAGCCCATATTTCGGGTGCACCTTTCAACCAATGCTTAATTGGATATGTTTTCCTCGAGCATATCTCTTATATCAACTGATCTGACAAATGTTATCTCTTTGTTCACATGATTGTGGAAATCCATCTTTTGGAAATCTCGATGAATTGTCGTTTGGTTCCTCAGCCACCCCCTCATCCTCTCCTTGGTTTAATGATGAAATCTTGTTTCAGAACTCATTTCCCTAGATCATTTCCGAGGATCTCACAATGTCATCTCGTCAATTTGTGTTACACCTTTCTTCTCAGGCATCCTGAGTCTATGTTATCCTGACACCAATCAGATCTGCATCTCGGTCAGATATGATGGTTGGAACATCCTTCCAAGAGTTATAACGTTGGTCTTTATATGACTCGGTAAGGTGATGTCATGCCTAGCACACCGGGCCGGAGAATCTATTGTTATAGTTTCCTATTTAGCAAGGTTAACCATTCTCCCATGAGTAAGTCGTAAGACTTATTCTATATGTTGTTCCTGATGAATCCTTTGTGTATCCAAATTCTGACCTTTGCTTGAAGACCGTGCCAATTCTATCTCGGAGCTTGTCTGTGGTACTCCGATCTTCGATAAGAACATTTAAAACACAATGCTAAATGTGTTTTGCTCGATTATCCAAACACTGCTGTATGGGTAATGTCATGAAAATTTCTCTCCCCCTACCTAGAGGGTTTTCTACATTATATCTTGTCATAGATATCATACTCTGTTTGTCCTTGGGAAGGAAATACCCCTGAAATATGTGTTTTAACACATTTTCCTTTCCATTGTTCTGTTTAATCTGATAATCATATTTTCCTTTCCATTGTTTGGTTTAACATTTCTTGTGATCAATAGGATCTAAGCAGTAATATTCTCCTGCTTATGTAAACACCTAGTTGTACAATTCTGTCAGCAAGACCCTGTTACTATTGTTAGTGACATTCCGGTCGCCACCGATGGACGAGAACTTTGCCTATTGGTCTGCCTCGTTCAACGAGCGGAAATGGTTCTCTTCGTCCCTCGCCCTTGGTATCGATGTTGTTGCCGACATAACTGACGGGCTACCCTCTGACATGCCTTGCTAACATGATCACGCAAGACGTCTCCACCCTTCCTAATTTTAACCCACATGGTGGGTCCATAACCCACAGTTCCACAGGATCAAAACCTGACTCTCCTGTACACCCCCTGTTCCCAAGGTTGTTCCTCGCGCGTGGCCTCGTATGTAATTCATGAGCCACCTTTCGAGGGATCATCAATCCTGTTATCAAACACAATACTTATCCCCGTTGCTCTTGACCCCTTTTGCATGTTGTTTCAGACATCGAACGATTGCCTATCCGTTTGAAACTTCTGATGGTACCTTCTTACTTTACTCTTGATATTTTCTTAAGTATCTATTCGAGAGTTACTTTCTACCACATTCCCTGAGTTATCTGCTAGATAGCCAACCTTGTAAGGTCCGTTCTTCCGCAGTTACCCCTTACCTATTCGTAAGTACGTTGGAGTTCCCAAAGAAAAGGACGACTTTACCATGATGACCTGAAGCATAGAAATGAAGACGTCAATGTAATGGATCAACCTGTTCGAGAAGAGCAACCAAGACCGAGAAGATCCGTTAGATTTTTGTAACCCAATCCCTTCCCCCTTACTCCCCTCCTAAATCTCGGGACGAGATTTCTTGTAGTGGAGGAGAATTGTGACGCCCGGATAGTTAAGCTACAGTAATTCCCTGCAATGATGACACGTCACCGCAATTACTGTTGTTAAACTCACGATGATTCAATCCCGTTTGAAATCAACATTCAAAATCAAGTCAAACGTTAAAACTAAAATGTTCAGAATGGGACAAATAAATCCTAAGTCATAATGGTGGAGGAATCTTCTCTTTATAAAATATCTAAATGCACTAAATTGATTAAAACAGGGTCAAAACAATAATTTAAAATGCTTTTCCAAATTATAAAATTCCGAAACATTTTGTCTCCAAACCTTTTCTCGCAGTGCTAAATATTGCATGGTAATTATTGAGCCAAGTCTCATCTTTTACAAAAGTGAATTGGTGGCCAACATTTTACAAAATAGAAGAAACTAAAGGGCAGAATAAGAAGATAAGAAATATTCCTGTGCACTTTAGCCCATTAAGAATAGCGTATGCCCAGCCCATCTAAGCCTTCCTCCACCTCACGTACAGTACAGGGGGCCGAGGCCATGGCCTGGAGGCCATCCACGGCCACCACGGCTCGATGGCCGCCACGCACGCGACAGTGCCGCCCCAACCCTATAAACACGTCTCCTAGAAACCCTAGCCGCCTGTCGACCGATCCCCTCTCATTCCCCATCGAGTCGCCTCTTCCTCTGCTTCAGCGCGAGCTCAAAATCTCGCGCGGTGACCGCGCGAGACGCCACTACCTTGCGCCATCAACGCGGCCGCTGACCTCCCCAAGTACTAGGAAGACGTCCAAGAGCCTCCCCGCCGTCATCTCCTTCGACTACGCTACCGGATCGAGCGACGCATCCCTCGAACGCTCGCCATCGCCGCCATCTTCACCGCGTACATCTTTGTCGTCCGTCGTCGTTTGCCGCCTCTCCGGTCCAGCCCCGGCCTCCCCGACCTCACCATCGGCGTCGTTGTGAGCTCCTCCTCCATCCCCCCTGCTTATTGCCTCGATCCGTTGCCATAGCCGCCCGTACTCGCCGAGGCCGCCGCTCCTGGAGTCCGCGCTCACCGCGTACACGCATGCCCCTGGTCGCGCTCGCGCACCTCTGCCTTGACCGCGCCGTC
>NC_041388.1:123863608-123864607 GCF_002162155.2 Triticum dicoccoides | reverse complement strand
ACTCCGGCCGCGCATAGCGCACGCACGCGCCCAACCGTGCCACCTCTGCTCGCCGTTGCTCGCCCGCGTTGTTGTAGCTCTGCTCCTACCGCTGCTAGCTCCGCCGCCGGCTGCTACTGCTACCACCTGCCATCGCAGCCGCCTGCACGCCCTACGCTCGCTCGCAGCTAGCGCCCGCGCCCACCAGGGTCGCACCCTTCTTCCCCTTGGCGCCGGCGCTGGCCTCGCTGGCCTCACTGGCTGGAACCCAGCCGTGGCCTTGGGCCATTGCACGAAGGAGCCGGCCTTGCTAATCGGGATTAGCCCATACTGTTTTTATTAGTAGAATAGTTAGGTACCCTATGACCAGTGCCCCCTGTTTAGTTTTTTTCTACTAGTTTAGTTAGGTTCTTTTAGCACATGTGTCTATGACATGTGGGCTCCATGGGACCGTTGACTAGTCAACGATGGACCAGTCAACTGCTGACTAGGAAGTTGACTGGCCCCACTGGTCATCCCCTCTGTACACTGCTGGGTGCACTGCACCAGGTGCACCAAGCCTTTTCCCTTTTATTTCTTGAAATTAAATAAATTCCAGAATTTTAAAAAATGATTTAAAAACTTTGAAAATTCATATAAAATAATCCGAAACTCGGATGAAAAAGTTTTATATATGAAAGTTGCTCAGAACGACGAGACGAATTCGGATACGCAGCCCGTTCGTCCATCACGCATCCCTAGCATAGTGAACGCGCAACTTTCCCCTTTGATTCGTTTGTTCGAAAACGCGAAACACCGGGAATATTTTCCCTGATGTTTTTCCCCTTCACCGGTACCACCTCTTACCACGTTAGGGCACCCCTAGCACCGCTACTTGTCATGTCATGCATCGCTATGCATCTGTTTGCTTAATATTTATTGTTTTTTCCCCTCTTCTCTCGCTAGACACCGAGACCGACGCCGCTGCTACGCAGTACGACTATGGTGTTGACGACCCCTCTCTCTTGCCAGAGCAACCAG
>NC_041388.1:123860078-123863458 GCF_002162155.2 Triticum dicoccoides | reverse complement strand
TATTCTTTTCTATACTGCTTGCATTAGAGTAGTGTAGCATGTTACTGCTTTCGTTAATCCTATCCTGATGTATAGCCTGTCATTGTTGCTACAGTTATTGATGCCTTTACCTGCTATCCTAATGTTTAGTATAGGATGCTAGTGTTCCATCAGTGGCCCTATACTCTTGTCTGTCTGCCATGCTAAACTACTGGGCCGTCATCACTTCGGGAGGTGATCACGGTTATATACTATATACTTTATATACATGACACAGGTGGTGACTAAAGTCGGGTCAGCTCGTTGAGTACCGGCAAGTGATTCTGATGAGAGGGCTGGAAGGACAGGTGGCTCCATCCCGGTAGAGGTGGGCCTGGGTTCCTGACGGCCCCCGACTGTTACTTTGTGATGGAGCGACAGGGCAGGTTGAGACCACCTAGGAGAGAGGTGGGTCTGGCCCTGGTCGGCGTTCGTGGTTATTTCAAGATAACACGTTTAACGAGATCTTGCTATTTGATCTAAGTCTGGCCACTGGCCTATACGCACTAACCATCTATGCGGGGACAGTTATGGGCACTCGACATCGTGGTATCAGCCGAAGCCTTCGTGACGTCAGCGACTGAGCGGCGCGCGCCGGGTTGGACCGTGTAACGTAACTTCCTTTGTAATTGAGGTTGCTGGGTCTGCTCATCGGCCGCCCTTGCAACGTGCAGGTGTGCAATGGGCGATGGGCCCAGACCCCTGCGCCATAGGATTTAGACAGGCGTGCTGACATCTCTGTTGTGCCTAGGTAGGGCTGCGACGTGTTGATCTTCCGAGGCCGGGCATGACTCAGAAAAGTGTGTCCGGACAAAGGTATCGAGCGTGTTGGGAAATGTGGTGCACCACTGCAGGGAAGTTAATCTATTCTAATAGTCATGATCTTCGGTAACAGGACGACTTGGAGTTGTACCTTGACCTTATGACAACTAGAACCGGATACTTAATAAGACACACCCTTCCAAGTGCCAGATACAAGCCAGTAGTCGCTCTCTAACAGGGCGACGAGGAGAGGATCGCCGGGTAGAATTATGCTACACAATGCTACTTGACCTTATGACAACTAGAACCGGATACTTAATAAAACACACCCTTCCAAGTGCCAGATACAAGCCAGTGGTCGCTCTCTAACAGGGCGACGAGGAGAGGATCGCCGGGTAGGATTATGCTACACAATGCTACTTGGTGAACTTATCTTCTGCTCTCTTCTACATGCTACAAGATGAAGGTGGCCAGAAGCACAGTCTTCGCTACGACTAGCTATCCCCCTCTTATTCCGGCATCATGCAGTTCAGTCCACATATGATACCCTTATTCCATTTGATACCAACGCATACATATATAGTGTAGCTCCTTGCTTGCGAGTACTTTGGATGAGTAGTCACGGTTGCTTTGTTCTCCCTTTTCCCCCTTTCTATACCTGATTGCTGCGACCAG
This sequence comes from Triticum dicoccoides, assembly GCF_002162155.2. Lineage (NCBI taxonomy): Eukaryota > Viridiplantae > Streptophyta > Magnoliopsida > Poales > Poaceae > Triticum > Triticum dicoccoides. Next base: position 123,862,003 of record NC_041388.1, on the reverse strand, counting down.
ACATTGGAGCCCCGGAGCCAGACGCCACCGTCGATGACGACTCCTACTACACTGGAGGTGCCTACTACTACATGCAGCCCGCTGACGACGACCAGGGGTAGTTTAGGAGGATCCCAGGCAGGAGGCCTGCGCCTCTTTTGATCTGTATCCCAGTTTGTGCTAGCCTTCTTAAGGCAAACTTGTTTAACTTATGTCTGTACTCAGATATTGTTGCTTTCGCTGACTCGTCTATGATCGAGCTCTTGTATTCGAGCCTTCGAGGCCCCTGGCTTGTAATATGATGCTTGTATGACTTATTTTATTTGTAGAGTTGTGTTGTGATATCTTCCCGTGAGTCCCTGATCTTGATCATACATGCTTGCGTGTATGATTAGTGTACGGTCAAATTGGGGGCGTCACATTTTCGACAACAGTTGCCAACCAAATGGTTATGAGTTGGGGTCTGTTGATATTCTGGGAACAAACATTGATGAAGGTGTGTTGGAGGTTGAACTGTCAAAGCAAATCAACGGGACAAGCAGTGGCATTGTTGACATGTGTCCGGAAGCAAAGGGGAAAACACCCGTGGTCATCGAAATCCCTGATGAAGGTGTGTTGGAAGTTCAACTGTCACAGTAAATCAACGGGGCAAGAAGAAACAATGTTGACATGTACCTGGAAGCAAAGGGAAAAACACCCATGGTCATCGAGATCCTTGATGATGATTTGCCTTCGGACTTAGAAGAAATTGACTTAGCATATGAAGAAGCAGAGAAAAAGGCTCAAGGTAGAACAACACACTATAGCATGGACAACTTATGACCTACTGATATGTCTCCAACATATCTATAATTTTTGATTGTTCCATGCTATTATATTATCTGTTTGGGACAATTGCATTTTTACCCCTAGTTGGTTCCTACCCACGGGTTTTGCCCTTACATTTCGAGCTTGCTCAGTTTTGCCCTTACTTTTTCCGTCGTGCTCTCGAATGCCCTTTGACTGTTTGACCAAAACTTTGAAAATTCATAACTAATTCATATGAACTCAGAAAAATGAAAATAAGATATCAAAATGGTTAGATAAACATTACCTTTATGTGCATATCATTTGCATTCAGGACAAAAGCATCCTTTAAACTACCTAAGGTAATTAATGTTATTAACATTATTAAAAATAAAAAGGTATAAACAATATTTTTTTTCATGAATAAAAATGGCATGCAAATGTAGGTGATGTTTTGTGAACATCCAGATATCTTATTTGCATTTTTCTGAGTTCGTATTATCTTATTAAGAATTTTCTAATGATTTTGACCATTATTTGGAAACTTCATAACAAGTTGATACGAACTCATAAAAATGCAAATAAGATATCTGGATGTTCAGAAAACACCACCTACATTTGCATGTACTTTTTATTCATGAAAAAAAATATTTTTATACCTTTTTATTTTTAATAATGTTAATAACATTAATTACCTTAGGTAGTTTAAAGGGTGTTTTTGTCCTGAATGCAAATGATATGCACATAAAGGTAATGTTTATCTGAACATTTTGATATCTTATTTGCATTTTCTGAGTTCATATGAATTAGTTATGAATTTTCAAAGTTTTGGTCAAACGGTCAAAGGGCATTCGAGGGTCCTCGACGGAAAAAGTAAGGGCAAAACTGAGCAAACTCGAAAAGTAAGGGCAAAACCCGTGGGTAGGAACCAACTAGGGGTAAAAATGCAATTGTCCCTATCTGTTTTGGATGTTTAATGGGCTTTATTATACACTTTTATATTATTTTTGGGACTAACCCAAGGCCCGGTGTAAATTCAAATTGAATCCAAACGGAATGAAACCTTCGGGAGAGTTATTTTTGGAACAAACGTGATCCAGGGGACTTGGAGTAGACGTCAAGACAGGAGCGAGGAGGCCACGAGGTAGGGAGGCGCGCCT
>NC_041388.1:123819904-123859800 GCF_002162155.2 Triticum dicoccoides | reverse complement strand
CCTCGCCGCTACACCGACCTACTTCTTCCTCCTATATATATCCATATACCCTGAAAACATCCAGGAGCACCACGAAACCCTATTTCCACCGCCGCAACCTTTTGTACCCAAGAGATCCCATCTTGGGGCCTTTTCTGGAGCTCCGCCGAAGGGGGAATCGATCACGGAGGGCTTCTACATCAACACCATATCCTCTCCGATGATGTGTGAGTAGTTTACCACAGACCTTCGGGTCCATAATTATTAGCTAGATGGCGTCTTCTCTCTCTTTGGATCTCAATACAAAGTTCTCCTCGATCTTCTTGAAGATCTATTCGATGTAATTCTTTTTGCGGTGTGTTTGTCGAGATCCGATGAATTGTGGGTTTATGATCAAGATTATCTATGAACAATATTTGATTCTTCTCTGAAATCTTCTATGTATGATTTGTTATCTTTGCAAGTCTCTTTGCAAGTCTCTTCGAATTATCAGTTTGGTTTGACCTATTAGATTGATCTTTCTTGCAATGGGAGAAGTGCTTAGCTTTGGGTTCAATCGTGCAGTGTCCTTTCCCAGTGACAGTAGGGGCAGCAAGGCACGTATTATATTGTTGCCATCGAGGATAAAAAGATGGGGTTTATATCATATTGCTTGAGTTTATCCCTCTACATCATGTCATCTTGCCTAATGCGCTACTCTGTTCTTATGAACTTAATACTCTAGATGCATGTTGGATAGTGGTCGATGTGTGGAGTAATAGTAGTAGATGTAAAATCATTTCGGTCTAGTTGTCACAGACGTGATGCCTATATACATGATCATGCCTAGATATGCTCATAATTATGCACTTTTCTATCAATTGCTCGACGGTAATTTGCTCACCCACCGTAATACTTATGCTATCTTGAGAGAAGCCACTAGTGAAACCTATGGCCCCCGGGTCTATCTTTTATCATATAAGTTTCCCATCTATTTTACTTTGCAATCTTTACTTTCAATCTAAATCATAAAAATACCAAAAATATTTATCTTATTATCTCTATCAGATCTCACTCTCGTAAGTGACCATGAAGGGATTGACAACCCCTTTATCGCTACTTTGCTGCATCACCCTTTCCTCTTCAAGGGAAAACCAACGTAGTGCTCAAGCGGTAGCAAGAAGGATTTCTGGCGCCGTTGCCAGGGAGATCTATGCACAAGTCAAGACATACCAAGTACCTATCACAAACTCTTATTCCACGCATTACATTATTTGCCATTTGCCTCTCGTTTTCCTCTCCCCCACTTCACCCTTGCCGCTTTATTCACCCTCTTTTTCCGTTCGCCTCTTTTTGCTTGCCTCTTGCTGCCATCATGTCTGAAATTGGGGAGGTTATCATTGATAAGGATAGTGGTAATAACATGGAAAACTTTGATGCTTTTTTTGATCCTCGTGAAAAACCTACTATTTTACACACTAAAAAGTTTCGGATTGGTAGTGGTAATATTATTGGAAAAGGAGTTATTCAAGATTTCATTACCTGTGCCGGTGCTTTGCCCACCATGGGCGGGTCTATTCTTGATAAAAACTAGTAGTCTTGTCGATGCTATATCATTGCTTGTGGTTGAACTTGAAAGACAATTTATCCATATGCATCCTTGCATACAGAGGATCTTTCTAGAATTTTCTAATATTGAGCACTCTTCTGTTAAGCGAGCAGCTACCATCTTTTTAGCTCATGAGTTCAGATTTATAATAAAAGAGGCCAATCAAATTTTTGCGCATTATAGGGTGGATGTCGGCCGTCCTCCCATAGAAGCAATCCTTTTTTATCAAGAGGACATAATGCGCTTACGATCTTTAGATCATGTTGCTTTTAACGAAAACCTTAGAAAGAAGTTTCCTATCGATGTTCTTGTTGATAGGATTTCTGAACTTAATGATAATTTTGCCATCCAAAATAATGGGTTGGGTTTTTCCCTTGAACAAAGTCTCATGACTTTTTGCCAAAAGAATGCTTATAATGATGAATTGGTTGTGCAATATGAGGGACCAAAGGAGGAACAAATACCTCTCGAGCTTGATTTTGGGGACTTTTGTCCCATTAAATTTAGCCCTTTTGATTACTTTTGCTTGCCACAAAGAAAGCTTGCTGCTAAACGTAGGGAGTATGAGATGAGTTTTCACGATTTACCTTATCATTATCATAGCAATACCTAGATCTATTCTTGCTTTTATGTCTAGCTAGGGGCGTTAAATGATAGTGCTTGTTGGGAGGCAACCCGATTTTATTTTTGTTTCTTGATTTTTGGTTTTGTTTAGTAATAAATAATTCATCTAGCCTATGTTTAGATGTGGTTTATGCTTTTAATTAGTGTTTGTGCCAAGTAGAATCTTTGGGAAGCCTTGGGGGAGTTTTTGCGATCTTGCTGTAAAAAAACAGAAACTTTAGCGCTCACGAGATTTGCTGCCATTTTTTACTGGAGAGTGCGATTAGGTTGATTCGTATTGAAGATGATTAATAGACAAATTCCTCATGTCCACCAATTTATTTCAGAATTTTTGGGGTTACAGAAGTATTCGAAACCTACAGATTACTATAGACTGTTCTGTTTTTGACAGATTCTGTTTTTCGTGTGTTGTTTGCTTATTTTGATGAATCTATGGCTAGTATCGGAGGGTATGAACCATAGAGAAGTTGGAATACAGTAGGTTTAACACCAATATAAATAAAGAATGAGTTCATTACAGTACCTTAAGTGGTGGTTTGTTTTCTTATACTAACGGAGCTCATGAGATTTTTTGTTGAGTTTTGTGTTGTGAAGTTTTCAAGTTTTGGGTAAAGATTTGATGGACTATGGAATAAGGTGTGGCAAGATCCTAAGCTTGGGGATGCCCAAGGCACCCCAAGGTAAAATTCAAGGACAACCAAAAGCCTAAGCTTAGGGATGCCCCGGAAGGCATCCCCTCTTTTGTCTTCGTCCATCGGTAACTTCACTTGAGGCTATATTTTTATTCACCACATGATATGTGTTTTGCTTGGAGCGTCTTGTATGATTTGAGTCTTTTATTTTTAGTTTACCACAATCATCCTTGTTATACACACCTTTTGGGAGAGACACACATGAATCAGAATTTATTAGAATACTCTATGTGCTTCACTTATATCTTTTTAGCTAGATAATTTTGCTTTAGTATTTCACTTATATCTTTTAGAGCACGGTGGTGGTTTTATTTTATAGAAATTATTGACCTCTCATGCTTCACATATATTATTTTGAGAGTCCTTTAGAACATCATGGTAATTTGCTTTGGTTATAAAATTGGTCCTAATATGATAAGCATCCAAGATCAGTATAAAAAAACTTTCATAAAAAGGTGCATTGAATACTATGAGAAGTTTGATACTTGATAATTGTTTTGAGGTATAAAGATGGTGATATTAGAGTTGTGCTAGTTGAGTAGTTGTGAATTTGAGAAATACTTGTGTTGAAGATTGCAAGTCCCGTAGCAAAGCATGCATGTATGGTAACCGTTGTGTAACAAATTTGAAACATGAGGTGTTCTTTGATTGTCTTCCTTATGAGTGGCGGTCGGGACGAGCGATGGTCTTTTCCTACCAATCTATCCCCCTAGGAGCATGCGCGTAATGCTTGGTTTTTGATGACTTGTAGATTTTTACAATAAGTATGTGAGTTCTTTATGACTAATGTTGAGTCCATGGATTATACGCACTCTCATCTTTCCATCATTGCTAGCCTCTTCGGTACCGTGCATTGCCCTTCCTCACATTGAGAGTTGGTGCAAACTTCGCCGGTGCATCCAAACCCCGTGATATGATACGCTCTATCACACACAAACCTCCTTATATCTTCCTCAAAACAGCCACCATACCTACCTATTATGGCATTTCCATAGCCATTCCGAGATATATTGCCATGCAACTTTCCACCATTTCATTTATGACACGCTTCATCATTGTCATATTGCCATGCATAATCATGTAGTCGACATCGTATTTGTGGCAAAGCCACCATGCATAATTTATCATACATGTCACTCTTGATTCATTGCCCTTCCCGGTACACCGCCGGAGGCATTCATATAGAGTCATATTTTGTTCTAGTATCGAGTTGTAATCATTGAGTTGTAAATAAATAGAAGTGTGATGATAATCATTAATAGAGAATTGTCCCAAAAAAGGGGGAGGCCAAATAAAAAAATAAAGGCCCAAAAAAGGAAAAAGGGACAATGCTACTATCCTTTTTTCCACACTTGTGCTTCAAAGTAGCACCATGATCTTTATGATAGAGAGTCTCTTGTTTTGTCACTTTCATATACTAGTGGGAAATTTTCATTATAGAACTTGGTTTGTATATTCCAACAATGGGCTTCCTCAAATGTCCTAGGTCTTCGTGAGCAAGCAAGTTGGATGCACACCACTTAGTTTCTTTTCTTGAGCTTTCATTCATTTATAGCTCTAGTGCATCCGTTGCATGGCAATCCCTACTCCTTGCATTGACATCAATTGATGGGCATCTCCCTAGCCCGTTGATTAGCCGCGTTGATGTGAGACTTTCTCTTTTTTTGTCTTCTCCACATAACCCCCATCATTATATTCTATTCCACCCATAGTGCTATATCCATGGCTCACGCTCATGTATTGCGAGAAAGTGGAAAAAAGTTTGAGATTACTAAAGTATGAAACAATTGCTTGGCTTGTGATCAGGGTTGTGCATGATGAGAGCATTCTTGTGTGACGAAAATGGAGCATGACCAAACTATATGATTTTGTAGGGATGAACTTTCTTTGGCCATGTTATTTTGAGAAGACATGATTGCTTAGTTAGTATGCTTGAAGTATTGTTATTTTTATGTCAATATTAAACTTTTGTCTTGAATCTCTCGGATCTGAATATTCATGCCATGATAAAGAAAATTACATTGAGAATTATGCTAGGTAGCATTCCACATCAAAAATTTTGTTTTTATCATTTACCTACTCGAGGACGAGCAGGAATTAAGCTTGGGGATGCTTGATACGTCTCCAACGTATCTATAATTTTTGCTTGTTCCATGCTATTATATTATATGTTTTGAATGTTTAATGGGCTTTATTATACCCTTTTATATTATTTTTGGGACTAACATACTAACCCAAGGCCTAGTGCAAATTGCTGTTTTTTTTGCCTATTTCAGCGTTTCATAGAAAAGAAATATCAAACGGAATCCAAACGGAATGAAACCTTCGGGAGAGTTATTTTTGGAACAAACGTGATCTACGGGACTTGGAGTAGACGTCAAGAAAGGAGCGAGGAGCCCACGAGGCAGGGAGGCGCGCCTGCCCCCCTGGGCGCGCCCCCACCCTCGTGGGCCCCTCGCAGCTCCACCGGCCTACTTCTTCCTCCTATATATATATATCCATATACCCCGAAAACATCCAGGAGCACCACGAAACCCTATTTCCACCACCGCAACCTTTTGTACCCAAGAGATCCCATCTTGGGGCCTTTTCCGGAGCTCCGCCCGAGGGGGAATCGATCACAAAGGGCTTCTACATCAACACCATATCCTCTCCGATGATGTGTGAGTAGTTTACCACAGACCTTCCGGTCCATAGTTATTAGCTAGATGGCTCCTTCTCCCTCTTTGGATCTCAATGCAAAGTTCTCCTCGATCTTCTTGGAGACCTATTCGATGTAATTCTTTTTGCGGTGTGTTTGTCGAGATCCGATGAATTGTGGGTTTACGATCAAGATTATCTATGAACAATATTTGATTCTCTAAAATCTTTTATGTATGATTTATTATCTTTGCAAGTCTCTTCAAATTATCAGTTTGGTTTGGCCTACTAGATTGATCTTTCTTGCAATGGGAGAAGTGCTTAGCTTTGGTTTCAATTTTGCGGTGTCCTTTCCCAGTGACAGTAGGGGCAGCAAGGCACATATTGTATTGTTGCCATCGAGGATAAAAAGATGGGGTTTATATCATATTGCTTGAGTTTATCCCTCTAGATCATGTCATCTTGCCTAATGCGTTACTTTGTTCTTATGAACTTAATACTCTAGATGCATGCTGGAGAGCGGTCGATGTGTGGAGTAATAGTAGTAGATGCAGAATCGTTTCAGTTTACTTGTCGCGGACGTGATGCCTATATACATGATCATGCCTAGATATTCTCATAATTATGCACTTTTCTATTAATTGCTTGACAGTAATTTGTTCACCCACCTTAATACTTATGCTATCTTGAGAGAAGCCACTAGTGAAACCTATGGCCCCCGGGTCTATCTTTTATCATATAAATTTCCCGTCTATTTTACTTTGCAATCTTTACTTTCAATCCAAATCATAAAAAATACCAAAAATATTTATCTTATTATCTCTATCAGATCTCACTCCCGTAAGTGACCGTGAAGGGATTGACAACCCCTTTATCGCGTTGGTTGCGAGGTTCTTATTTGTTTGTGTAGGTGCGAGGTGACTTGCGTGTAGTCTCCTACTGGATTGATACCTTGGTTCTCAAAAACTGAGGGAAATACGTACGCTACTTTGCTGCATCACCCTTTCCTCTTCATGGGAAAACCAACGCAGTGCTCAAGAGGTAGCACCTACCAACTTCCAAACGCCAGAGAAAACATGCTGCAAGGATGGAGAATTTGGTTCCAGTAGCAGCTCAAGAGAAATCGCGAACAAATTTGAGAGACGCATCATCAAGCCAACAGCATGCAAGAGGTCACCTTTTGTGGATTACAACGAGAATAGGCTTTCTCACTACACCCCAGGAGTAAACAGGTTGTATGTTGCAGTCCTTCTACACGCAAGATTTAGTGAGGAGGAGACTAGACTTGAAGACAAGAGGTAAAGTGCTATCACTGCCGGTCTTACACTCACTCTCCCTTTTTATTTACGGAAAGGCAAGCAAACAAACATATGTTACAGGCAAACACCAACCGAATTTCTAGGCAAGTAATGTGTAATCTTTAGGCAACTTTCCTGGACCACCCCCTCATGCGACATATGATTGAAACATAGGCAGCTAAAAGGAGTCATAAAATCACAACTCTTATGTAGTTTTTGTTTTTTACACCACCTAATTACCCATACTCTATATGACTTATATGAGTTCTTTTTTGTCATGCAACCCTACTATTGTTGATTACGATGGCTACCATGTTTCACTCAGAGAACTGGCTAACTCGATGAAGAAGAATGGTCATGTCAAGTCGCATGTGTTCAAACTAATTATCAAGGCTATAATGTAGGACTTGCCTGTAAACTCCAAGAAGATAATCATGCCCGTCAGATTTTCGGTAATCTTCTTACATCAACTCTATCCACCCCGTTACATAATCTTTTTAATATATTTGACCTTTTACATAATCTTTTTCTCTTCGCTGGTAGAACTACCACTTTTGCTCTTAAGCAGTTTGAGCAGGATTTTTTCACTTAAGCCAACTATTTTTTTCCAATACAAATTGCTATAACCCCTTTATTTTTGTGCATTTTGTAAGAATTCTAGAAGTTTTTCTAACTATCTTTATGTACTCCAACCAATTTTCTTAGGATATCCAAACCCCTCAGTTTGAAAAAACGCACTCCCTCCCAATTTGCTAGACCGTTACTAACAAGTTGCCCACAAGCTGAACAAGAGTTACCCACAAGCTCCATATTTGCTAGATCTTTACAAACAAGTTGCCCTCTTAGGATGTCCTTTTGCATTTTATTTATTTATTCTTCATAATTATGGCAGATAAGGCTTCAGCAAATGATTTGGAACACTCAAGAGATAAGTGTCAAATTCAACAAAACAAATTATTTGGATCGGAAGGATATGGTCAGTAGAAAGTACAATGTTATTTTCTTGTTTGCATTGGCATATATATAGCAAAATGTTTCCTGACTTGCTCTTTTTTCTTTGATCACACACTCATCATACAGATCATGCATGTTCCCTATTCTAGAGAATCTAGATAGTGCAAATTGTGTATCAGTGAGCCACTACTGGCTTTTCAATGTCAATATTAGGGACCGCAGGTTCGAGGTTTTTGATTCAAGGAGGACTCTGGCACAGAGCAAAACTTCTGACGGCAATGCTAGATTGATTGCTACAACAGTGCGTTCATTGTGGGACCAGCACTATCATGAATCACGCATAAGCTTGGATGATTTTCGCTTGAAGGAAATTGATGTTCCAAAACAAGATAATGAGTGAGTTCCTTTCATCGTTGCACTGTCTCCCTCACAGGAAACATGACTTCTTCGTCCTTCTATATATGCTTTCATAAAATGGTCAGAACTTTACACCCATGTTTTCCATTTTTTTTGTTGCAAGTTATGATTGTGGCATTTTCACTTCGACAATAGCGAGTGTGTGGGAAGCGAGGAACTTGCCAGACTTCGGTCCGAAAGACATCCCCAACATTAGGAAGAACATCACGAGTGCTTTAATTAACACATTAGCCAACAAAGCACCATGGCAGGCTATTTTGAAGCTTTGACTTGGTGGATGTTTGTCACAGCACCTTATATAAATTGGCAACCATTTTTTTCTTAGCCACACCCCGTGTGTGGTTCCATCTGTTTTTGGTACATAAGTTGTCAATCACACAACAGCATATATTTCTTTAGCATTAATAAGATATTATGTAGTAACTTTTTTTAATTTTTACACTGTCAACTTACTGTCCTGAAAAAATAAGGGAGCAAATCCCCAAACACCAAGACAGGAATTAGTACAAAGGTCACAAAAAATAAATATTACAGCTCATACGGCACAAGAGTTGCCTGACATCCAAGCTTAAATTGTCTGACACCCATATATAAGTTACCTAATAGGGGGATATGGTCTATGGTAATTTTTTAGGAAGAGTTTGCCCCAAACACCGAGACAGGAATCTAGTTGTTGTCCTCTGTTTTTCTTCTTCAAACCAAGCGACCAGGGCAATTTGCAGCATTGTGTTCACATGAATTGCAAAAGGAGCATTTGTTCTTCCTCTTCGGATGCAACACCAGTGCTGACTGCAACCGTTTACTTTTCGCGCGCCCTTTAGTTGTTGATTTAGGTGGATCCTTAGGAACTCCCGCAATTGGCGTAGACCACCCTGAGCCTGGTGTTGCTGGAGCAGCTGAATTGGGTGCCATAGGAACAGTGGTAGTTGTTGTGTGACCAGGGTGTGCCGTAGCACCACTCTGAGGTGGTACAGGACCAGCCATGGGCGGAGGAGCCACCTTTTGTTTTTTCTTGGTCTTGTTGAAATGATCAAGCTCTATACGTGTCGCCCTCATGTGCTTCTTCAAAATTGCCGCACCAGCATCTGACACAGAAGCAACTCGAGCTAGACTAGCAAAATCCATTGACAAGTTTGCATGACGGACTTGCTTCTTCGATTGCGGTGGCATCTTGCTACGTCTTGAGCTTGCGTTGGTTTTCCCCAAAGAGGAAGGGATGATGCAGCAGAGTAGCGTAAGTATTTCCCTCAGTTTTTGAGAACCAAGGTATCAATCCAGTAGGAGGCCACGCTCAAGTCCCTCGTACCTGCACAAAATGATAGCTACTCGCAACCAACGCGATTAGGGGTTGTCAATCCCTTCACGGTCACTTACGAGAGTGAGATCTAATAGATATAATATTTTTGGTATTTTTGGTATAAAGATGCAACGTAAAAAGTAAAGGAAAAGTAAAAAAGCAAAGCAAGATTAAAGTGATGGAGATTGATATGATGAGAATAGACCCGGGGGCCATAGGTTTCACTAGTGGCTTCTCTCAAGAGCATAAGTAATCTATGGTGGGTGAACAAATTACTGTTGAGCAATTGACAGAATTGAGCGTAGTTATGAGAATATCTAGGCATTATCAGTATATAGGCATCACGTCCATGACAAGTAGACCGAAACGATTCTGCATCTACTACTATTACTCCACTCATCGACTGCTATCCAGCATGCATCTAGAGTATTAAGTTAAAAACAGAGTAACGCCTTAAGCAAGATGACATGATGTAGAGAGATAAATTCATGCAATATGAAATAAACCCCATCTTGTTATCCTCGATGGCAACGATGCAATACGTGCTTTGCTGCCCCATCTGTCACTAGGAAAGGACATCGCAAGATCGAACCCAAAGCTAAGCACTTCTCCCATGGCAAGAACTACCAATCTAGTTGGCCAAACCAAACGGATAATTCGAAGAGACTTGCAAAGATAACCAATCATACATAAAAGAATTCAGAGAAGATTCAAATATTATTCATAGATAGACTTGACCATAAACCCACAATTCATCGATCTCAACAAACACACCGCAAAAAGAAGATTACATCGAATAGATCTCCACAAGAGAGGGGGAGAACTTTGTATTGAGATTCAAAGAGAGAGAAGAAGCCATCTAGCTACTAACTATGGACCCGAAGGTCTGAGGTAAACTACTCACACTTCATCGGAGGGGCTAGGATGATGTAGAAGCCCTCCGTGATGACGGCCCTCTTCCGACGGAGCTCCGGAACAGGCCCCAAGATGGGATCTCGTGGATACAGAAAGTTGCGGCGGTGGAATTAGGTTTTTGGCTCCTGTTCCGATCGTTTGGGGGTACGTAGGTATATATAGGAGGAAGGAGTACGTCGATGGAGCACCGAGGGGCCCACGAGACAGGGGGCACGCCCCCCACCCTCGTGACCTCCTCTTTGATCCCTTGCAGTAGGGTCCAAGTCTCCTAGATCATGTTCAGTGATAAAATCACGTTCCTGAAGATTTTATTCCGTTTGGACTCTGTTTGATATTCTGTTTCTCCGAAACACTGAAATACGCAAAAAACAGCAATTCTGGGCTGGGCCTCCGGTTAATAGGTTAGTCCCAAAAATAATATAAAAGTGGAAAATAAAGCCCAATATAGTCCAAAACAGTAGATACTATAGCATGGAGCAATCAAAAATTATAGATACGTTGGAGACGTATCAGGCATCCCCAAGCTTAATTCCTGCTCATCCTCGAGTAGGTAAATGATAAAAATAGAATTTTTGATGTGGAGTGCTACTTGGTATAATTTCAATGCAAATCTTCTTAATTGTGGTATGAATATTCAGATTAGATCGATTCAAGACAAAATTTTATATTGACATAAAAATAATAATACTTCAAGCATACTAACAAAGCAATTATGTCTTCTCAAAATAACATGGCCAAAGAAAGTTATCCCTACAAAATCATATAGTCTGGCTATGCTCTATCTTCACCACACAAAATATTTAAATCATGCACAATCCCGATGACAAGCCAAGCAATTGTTTCATACTCTAAATTTTTCAAAACTTTTTAAATCTTCACGCAATACATGAGTGTGAGCCATGGACATAGTACTATAGGTGGAATAGAATGGTGGTTGTGGAGACGACAAAAAAGGAGAAGATAGTCTCACATCAACTAGGCATATCAATGGGCTATGGAGATGCCCATCAATAGATATCAATGTGAGTGAGTAGGGATTGCCATGCAACGGATGCACTAGAACTATAAATGTATGAAAGCTCAACAAAAGAAACTAGTGGGTGTGCATCCAACTTGCTTGCTCACGAAGACCTAGGGCAATTTGAGGAAGCCCATCATTGGAATATACAAGCCAAGTTCTATAATGTAAAATTCCCACTAATATATGAAAGTGACAACATATGAGACTCTCTATATGAAGAACATGGTGCTACTTTGAAGCACAATATATGAGACTCGCTATATCATGGTGCTACTTTGAAGCACAAGTGTGGAAAAAGGTAGTAGCATTGCCTCTTTTTATTTATTTTCTTTTTTTTCTTTGGCCTTTCTTTTTTTGGGGACAATGCTCTATTAAATGATAATCATCACACTTCTATTTATTTACAACTCAATGATTACAACTCGATATTAAAACAAAGTATGACTCTATATGGATGCCTCCGGTGGTGTACCGGGATATGCAATGAATCAAGAGTGACAAGTATGAAAAATTATGAACGGTGGCTTTGCCACAAATACTATGTCAACTACATGATCATGCTAAGAAATATGACAATGATGAATGTGTCATGATGAACTAGATGGTGGAAAGTTGCATGGCAATATATCTCGGAAAGGCTATGGAAATGCCATAATAGGTAGGTATGGTGGCTGTTTTGAGGAAGGTATATGGTAGGTGTATGATACCGGCGAAAGGTGCGCGGTATTAGAGAGGATAGCAAGGGTGGAAGGGTGAGAGTGCGTATGATCCATGGACTCAACATTAGTCATAAAGAACTCATATACTCATTGCAAAAATCTAGAAGTTATCAAAGCAAAGTACTACGCGCATGCTCCTAGGGGGATAGATTGGTAGGAAAAGACCATCGCTCGTCCCCGACCGCCACTCATAAGGAAGACAATCAATAAATAAATCATGCTCTGACTTCATCACATAACGGTTCACCATACGTGCATGCTACGAGAATCAAAAACTTCAACACAAGTATTCTTTAAATTCACAACTACTCAACTAGCATGACTTTAATATTATCACCTCCATATCTCAAAACAATTATCATGCTTCAATCTTTTCTTAGTATTCAACACACTCAAAAGAAAGTTTCACAAATCTCGAATACCAATCATATTATTATTAAGCAAATTACCATGCTATTAAGAGACTCTCAAAATAATTTAAGTGAAGCATGAGAGATCAATTAGTTTCTTTAAAATAAATCCACCGCCGTGCTCTAAAAAATCTAAGTGAAGAACATAGAGCAAAATTATAACGCTCAAAAGATATAAGTGAAGCACATAGAGCAAAACTACTTAGCTCAAAAGATATAAGTGAAGCACATAGAGCAAAACTACTTAGCTCAAAAGATATAAGTGAAGCATATAGATTATTCTATCAAATTTTGATTCATGTATGGCTCTCTCAAAATGTGTGTACAGCAAGGATGATTGTGGCATACTAACAAACAAAGACACAAATAATACAAGACGCTCCAAGCAAAACACATATCATGTTGGTGAATAAAAATATAGCTCCAGGTAAAGTTACCGATGGAAGTGGACGAAAGAGGGGATGCCTTCCGGGGCATCCCCAAGCTTTGACTTTTTGGTGTCCTTGGATTATCTTGGGGGTGACATGGGAATCCCCAAGCTTAGGCTCTTGCCACTCCTTGTTCCATAATCCATCACAAGAATTCACCCAAAACTTGAAAACTTCACAACACAAAACTCAAAATAGAAAACTCGTGAGCTCCGTTAGCGAAAGAAAACAAAAGACCACTTCATGGTACTGTAATGAACTCATTCTTTCTTTATATTGGTGATAAACCTACTGTATTCCAACTTCTCTATGGATTATAAACTATTTTACTAGCCATAGATTCATCAAAATAAGCAAACAACACACGAAAAACAGAATCTGTCAAAAACAGAACAGTCTGTAGTAATCTGTAGCTAGAGAAAGCTCTGTAACCCCAAAAATTCTAAAATAAATTTCTGGACGTGAGGAATTTATCTATTAATCATCTTCAAAAAGAATTAACTAAATATCACTTTTAAAATAAAAATGACAGCAGTTTTCGTGAGCGCTAAAGTTTCTGTTTTTTACAGTAAGTTCAACAAGACTTTCCCCAAGTCTTCCCAACGGTTCTACTTGGCACAAACACTAATTAAACACAAAAAACACAACCAAAACAGAGGCTAGATAATTTTATTTATCGAATAACAGCAAGTAAAATTATTGGTTTGACTCCCAACAAGTGCTTTTCTTTAAAGCCTTTTTAGCTAGGCACTGATAATTTCAATGATGCTCGCATGAAAGACAAGAATTGAAGCACAAAGAGAGCATCATAATACATGTGAGAAACACATCTAAGTCTAACATAATTCCTATGCATAGGCATCTTATAGGCAAACAAATCATCATGGCAAGCAAAAACTAGCATATGCATGGAAGAGGAAAGAAACAATAGTAATCTCAACATAACGAGAGGTAATTTAGTAACATGAAAATTTCTACCACCATATTTTCCTCTCTCATAATGATTACATGTAGGATCATAAGCAAATTCAACAAAATAGCTATCACATAAAATATTTTCAACACGATCCACATGCATGCAAAGTTGACACTCTTCCAAAATAGTGGGATTAACATTAACTAAAGGCATGACTTCTCCAAACCCACTTTTATCAAGATTTTCATAAGATTGAACGTTCTCCAAATATGTGGGATCTAAAGTTGACACTCTTCCAAACCCACTTTCAGTAATATTGCAAACACTATTATCAATCTCATATTCATCATGGGGCTTAAATAAATTTTCAATATCATAAGAAGAATCACCCCAATCATGATCATTCCAACAAGTAGAGGACATAGCAAAACTAGCATCCCCAAGCTTAGGGTTTTGCATATTATTAGCACAATTGACATCAAGAGAGTTTATGGTAAAATCATTGCAATCATGCTTTTTATTCAAAGATCTATCATGAATCGCTTCATAAAATAATTCATCACACTTTTCAGATTCACGAATTTCAAGCCAAACCTCATAAAGATAATCTAGTGCACAGAACTCACTAGCAATTGGTTCATCATAATTGGATCTCTTAAAAATATTAGCAAGCAGATGAGGATCCATAGATCTTAGGTTCTCTGTTTAGTAATAAATAAATGACTATTCCAACCATACGAGCAAACAAGAAACAGGCAAAAGAGGCAAATAGAGAGGGAGGACAAAGAGAGAGAGGGCGAATAAAACGGCAAGGGTGAAGCGGGGGAGAGGAAAACGAGAGGCAAATGGCAAATAATGTAATGTGAGAGATAGGGATTGTGATGGGTACTTGGTATTTTGACTTTTTGCGTAGACTCGCCGGCAACGGCGCCAGAAATCCTTGTTGCTACGTCTTGAGCTTGCGTTGGTTTTCCCCGAAGAGGAAGGGATGATGCAGCAGAGTAGCGTAAGTATTTCCCTCAGTTTTTGAGAACCAAGGTATCAATCCAGTAGGAGGCCACGCTCAAGTCCCTCGTACCTGCACAAAATGATAGCTACTCGCAACCAACGCGATTAGGGGTTGTCAATCCCTTCACGGTCACTTACGAGAGTGAGATCTCATAGATATAATATTTTTGGTATAAAGATGCAACGTAAAAAGTAAAGGCAAAGTAAAAAAAGCAAAGCAAGATTAAAGTGATGGAGATTGATATGATGAGAATAGACCCGGGGGCCATAGGTTTCACTAGTGGCTTCTCTCAAGAGCATAATTATTCTGCGGTGGGTGAACAAATTACTGTTGAGCAATTGACAGCATTGAGCATAGTTATGAGAATATCTAGGCATGATCATGTATATAGGCATCACGTCCGTGACAAGTAGACGGAAACGATTCTGCATCTACTACTATTACTCCACTCATCAACCGCTATCCAGCATGCATCTAGAGTATTAAGTTAAAAACAGAGTAACGCCTTAAGCAAGATGACATGATGTAGAGAGATAAATTCATGCAATATGAAATAAACCCCATCTTGTTATCCTCGACGGCAACGATGCAATACGTGCCTTGCTGCCCCTTCTGTCACTAGGAAAGGACACCGCAAGATTGAACCCAAAGCTAAGCACTTCTCCCATGGCAAGAACTACCAATCTAGTTGGCCAAACCAAACGGATAATTCGAAGAGACTTGCAAAGATAACCAATCATACATAAAAGAATTCAGAGAAGATTCAAATATTATTCATAGATAGACTTGATCATAAACCCACAATTCATCGATCTCAACAAACACACCACAAAAAGAAGATTACATCGAATAGATCTCCACAAGAGAGGGGGAGAACTTTGTATTGAGATTCAAAGAGAGAGAAGAAGCCATCTAGCTACTACCCGAAGGTCTGAGGTAAACTACTCACACTTCATCGGAGGGGCTAGGATGATGTAGAAGCCCTCCGTGATGACGGCCCTCTTCCGGCGGAGCTCCGGAACAGGCCCCAAGATGGGATCTCGTGGATACAGAAAGTTGCGGCGGTGGAATTAGGTTTTTGGCTCCTGTTCCGATCGTTTGGGGGTACGTAGGTATATATAGGAGGAAGGAGTACGTTGGTGGAGCACCGAGGGGCCCACAAGGCAGGGGGCGCACCCCCCACCCTCGTGACCTCCTCTTTGATCCCTTGCAGTAGGGTCCAAGTCTCCTGGATCACGTTCGGTGAGAAAATCACGTTCCCGAAGATTTTATTCCGTTTGGACTCCGTTTGATATTCTGTTTCTCCGAAACACTGAAATAGGCAAAAACAGCAATTCTGGGCTGGGCCTCCGGTTAATAGGTTAGTCCCAAAAATAATATAAAAGTGGAAAATAAAGCTCAATATAGTCCAAAACAGTAGATAATATAGCATGGAGCAATCAAAAATTATAGATACGTTGGAGACGTATCACATCTCATCCGGCTCTGCCTCAATAGAAGGGGCTGCACCTGGTATTGCTTGTTGTGTCCACCTTCTCAGTATGTACTGGGCAGGAATTTTGTCGACACCAATGTGTGTAAAAATATTCAAAATATGGCAACACAACATTCCATCTTTGGACATCTTGCAACAGTCACATTTGTAGTCCCCAGCTTCGACTTCTGCTATCACATAATAGCTTATAGAACCATAATTAGCAACCCATCCTTCTCTGTTTGGATAAAGCTCAAACAAACTACCACCATGGGGACGAACATTGTATTTCCCAATCAGTCCAAACTCGGTTCGGAACTTATGGTAAATGTCCCTAGTGTAGGCTTCATAGGCTTGTTTCTCGATCGGGAAATCAGACCACAACTCAACCTCCTAGTGGTCTGTCCTGTAGTCACCTCCACCCTCATGGACAAGCACATGTGTCTGGATTTTCTCATATTTCTTAACAAAGTTCAACACAGAGTTGTGCGAGTTCACATAACGCTTAAGAACTGCATTGAATTCTTCGCTGCGCTGGGTAGACTGCAAGAAGGGGGAAACCGGTGTTTGAAGTAACATGGCACCCATGTTGCCCGGTACTCATACAGCTTATCAAAGTGGCTTCCAGCAATGAACGACCACTTATCCTTCAAAGCTAACCATTTTGTCTCAAATTCTTGCGGAGTGAAGCTAAAGTCAACTATATCATTGAAATCTTTTGACAATCCTGGGTTCCTTCCAACTAAGCCACCAAGTTTTTCCTGATCCTTCTTCATTATGTGCCACCGACATCGACAATGCACAGTAGTAGGGGAGATGTTTTCAATGGATTGTGACATCGCCTAATCTTGGTCAGAGATTATGTTTTCTGGTGCTAGACCATCCATTGCTTCAAGGAATGTACCAAATAACCAATCAAAACTTGTCTCTAACTCCTGCCTAACAAAGCCACACCCCAACATGAACGACTGACCATGACGATTTATCCCAATGAATGGAGCAAATGGCATGTTATACATGTTAGTCATGTATGTCATGTCAAAGCATATGCAATCGTGATAGGCTTCTTTGTAGGCTTTTCGTGCTGGTCCATTAACCCAGAATATATTCTCAACCTTGTCTTCTGCATCATACATGACCTTGTAGAAGAATTCTGGATCTGTCTTGTAGCGATCTGACCTCAAACAGTCAAATCTCTGTGCATAAGTGTCATCCCTGGATCGGTAATGCTGACACACACAGTACTTCGAAGGATTTGTAACAGAGTAGCAATCACACACTTATTACATCGAATATCGCAAAAGAGAACTTAATACAATAATATGGCTTAAGGCCATCTAAGTAAGATAACAACGGAAGGCTTGGAAGATAAAGTGAGTCCATCAACTCCAATGGCATAGCTGAGTGCACGACAATGACCTAGCGCACCTTACTCTTTGTCTGAAAAGTATGCAACATGATATGTTGCAGCCCGAAACAGGTCAGCACATGGAATATGCTGGCAAGATAACGTAATAGAGCAATGAACAAGTAAATGCTATCACTACATGCATATATGGCTGGTGGAGGCTCTATGGTTATAAGGTTTTTGCGAAAAGCCATTTTTTCCCTACAACAAAGGAATATATTATATTTAACTATCATGGTAGTTGATAAACATTGAGAATGATACCCCTCATCTCAATCCCAATTAAAAAGTAATTAATAACCCAACAAGTTAATTTCGAGTGATGAGATCAACATGATAATCCAGGAACCAGATACTCAAGATGTCCATAACCGGGGACACGGCTAACCATGATTAGTTTGTACACTCTGCACAGGTTTGCGCACTTTTCCCCACAAGACCCGATCTCCTCCATTGGATTTCTCTCACTACATGGTGTTTGAGAAACGGATGACGGAGACATAGTCTTTCAAAAGCATTAACTCTTTACTCTAGGTAGACAGTACCAACCTACATCCCCCACATCTGCTAGCCTACCACTGAAAGAGGTCATGCAACATACTCAACTATGTTAGAGCCCATAATAGCTTGTGGATGCACATGAAAGTTTCTAGCATGAATATCTTATGATCCCTTTGAGCCTAGGCGGCGAACCAAAAGACAACACTAGTATATCCCCAGGTGCCTGCATACAATCCACCTAGATATGTATTTAAGTAGCCACCTTAAGTTAACCATTAATTAAGAATCTCACATCTGTCATGGATCACTCAAACCAAACCACGTCTACGAGCATAGCATGGCAACCTAAGCATAACGTAGAAGTAACTCCCAAGGTTTGATAGTAAAAGGGCAATAGGTTCTACCTCATCATCTACTTCCCAATACCCACATGTTAATCACATCCTAATCATGCAGTGTTTGAGGATTGAAACTAATGCATAAAAACTGGGTAATAAAGGGGTATGATCAAAGTGTTACTTGCCTTGCTGACGATCTGCAAAACCAAGAGACTCGTAGTAGCACGCTTCGCACTTCGGGAATTCTATCGCAAACAAACAATAGAGTACATAAACACTCAAGCATAGATGCAAGGGTAAAACTCAAATAAGAAGATCCAATTTGAAAGTCCAACTGAAGAGCTTAGATTTGCAAAAAGAATCAACTAAATCGGAGCTACGTTACTGGAACTACAATCAAAAGAACTTTGAAAACAAATCTGCTTGAAACCAAATTTTAAATTGTCAAAACCATGTTTAATTGATTAACCAGAAAGAGGGGCTCGAGACGAAGATTTTGGCGTTGGTTTCACTGGATTTGGACGAACGGTTGAAAAGTTGCAAGGGTTTGAAGATCAGGGGCTAATCTGCAATAAAAATAATCATGGATAGGTCCCTAGCAAAAATAAAACAGAAAAAGAAAAAACTATCGGACGAACGTCCGCTAACTAAGACTATTGAACGAATTCGTTCGTTAAAACGAACTAACGAACAAACGTTCGTAAAATTATCTAAACCGAGAAAAACTGATCTATTAAAAAAACCGAAACGGGTCTAGGGTTTTTTAAAAAACCGAACGGTTTATACCTAAACCGAAAGGAAAACCGGCGGCGGTGATCTCCGGCAGTGGCGAACTCCGGTGGCGGGCTCTGGCGGCGGTGCATGGCGCGGCGGCGGCGACGTGGATCCGGCGGCGGCGACACAGCTAGGGTTTCGGCGGCGCGGGATGGGCTGGCGGCTGGGCTGGGGCAGCGGCCTCGGGTACTTATAAAGGGGCCTGGGCGGGACGTGTGCGGCTCGGGCACGGCCCAAAGTCGGTTCACACGTTTTTTTTTTAAAAATGGACGGGGTAAAAAAGAAATATCAAACGGAGTCCAAAAATTCCGAAGTAAATTTTCACGGTCCTCTAATAAAATTTAGGACAAACTGAACAATTTTCGCGAACCTAATGCAACTTTTAAAAATGCAGTTTTTTCCTAATTTAATCAAAATAACTCTGAATAAAAATCCAAATAAAATCCAGTAAAATACTTATTTTATTTTTAACATTTTTCCTCTAATATTTCTTTTATTTTGGAGAAGTCATATTATCTCCTCTCGTTTACTTTATATTTGAAATATTTTCGGAGAGAAAAATAACCAAAATCAAAATGATCCCCTTTTCAATATTTGAGAAGATTTCAAATATGAAAATGAATGAAATCCCCAACTCTCTCTGTGGGTCCTTGAGTTGCTTAGAACTTCTAGGATCAAAACCAAAATGCAAATAAAATATGATATGCATGTGATGACCTATGTGTAACATTCCACATTAAAAATTTGGGATATTACAAACCTACCCCCTTAAGATGAATCTCGCCCTCGAGATTCGGGTTGGTTAGAAAATAGGTGTGGGTGGTCTTTCCGTAGATCATCCTCTCGTTCCTAGGTGGCTTCATCCTCGGTATGGTGGCTCCACTAAACTTTGCAAAACTTGATAACCTTGCTGCGGGTAACTCGGTTGGCAAACTCGAGAATCTTGACGGATTTATCCTCTTAGGTTAGATCACTATCCAACTGAATTGCTTCCAGGGGTACTGTATCTCTCAGAGGGATTTCGGCCATCTCAGCATGACACTTCTTCAACTGGGAAACGTGAAACACATCATGAACTCCTGACAGTCCTTCGGGTAACTCCAACTTTTAGGCAACCTCTCCCATACGTTCCAAAACTTGGTATGGTCCTACAAATCTCGGGGCTAACTTTCCCTTAACTCCAAAACGTTTAACTCATCGCAGAGGTGACACACGAAGATATGCTCTGTCTCCGATTTCATAGAGTACTTCCTTGCATTTTGAGTCTGCATAACTCTTTTGTCTGGACTGAGCTACCTTCAGTCTGTCTCGAATCAACTTAACCTTCTCTTCGGACTCTTTGATCAAATCTGGTCCAAACAACTGACGGTCTCCAACTTCATCCCACATCAACGGTGTCCTGCACCTCCTTCCATACAAAGCTTTGAAAGGTGCCATCTTCAAACTGGCCTGGTAACTGTTGTTGTATGAGAACTCCGCGTATGGTAGATTATCATCCCAGCTAGATCCATAATCTAGCGCACAAGCTCTCAACATGTCCTCCAAAATATGATTGACTCTCTCGGTCTGTCCATCTGTCTGCGGATGAAAGGTTGTACTGAACTCTAGCCTGGTGCCCAAAGTCCAGTGCAGCTGATTCCAAAACTTCGAAGTAAATTGGGTCCCTCTATCTGATACGATGGTCCTTGGAACTCCATGAAGACACACGATCCTGGTCAAATATATCTTGGCCAACTTCGCACTTGTATAGGTGGTTTTCACTGGGATAAAGTGAGCTACTTTGGTCAAACGATCCACTACTACCCAAATAGAATCATATCCTGACCGGGTCCTGGGTAATCCGGTGATGAAATCCATGCCAAGCTTGTCCCACTTCCATTCGGGTATCGACATAGGCTGCAGTAATCCTGCTGGCTTTCGATGTTCTGCCTTCACTCTCTGACATACATCACATACGGCTACATACTCGGCAATATCTTTCTTCATACCAGTCCACCAGAAATGCTCCTTTAAATCCAAATACATATTGGTGTTTTCGGGGTGTATCGAGTATGTCGAGTCATGAGCTTCCTGAAGTATTAACTTCCTGATCTCTGCATTATTGGGTACATAAACACGGTCCTCAAACCACAAGGTGTCGTGCTCATCCTCATGAAAACCCTTGGCTTTTCCTTTGCTCATCTTCTCCTTTATCTCAGCAATTTCCTTATCATCCTTCTGAGCTTCTCGAATCTTTCCCAATAATGTTGACTGAACTTCCATTGCCGTGACAAAACCTTTGGGGACTATCTCCAAACATAGCTCCCTGAGATCTTTGGGTAACTCCTTTGGTAATCCCCCGCTTACGAGAGTATTGGCATAACTCTTCTGGCTCAAAGCGTCTGCTACGACATTGGCCTTGCCTGGATGATAATGCAACTTCATGTCATAATCCTTTATAAGCTCCAACCATCTCGTTTGCCTGAGATTCATCTCCTTCTGTGTGAAAATGTACTTCAAACTCTTGTGATCCGTGTACACATCACATCGATTTCCAATAAGAAAGTGTCTCCAAGTCTTGAGTTCATGCACTACAGCTGCTAACTCCAAATCATGCATGGCATAATTCAACTCATGCGGTCGAAGTTGACGTGAGGCATATGAAACAACTCTTCCATCTTTCATGAGTACACCTCCAAGTCCTAAGTGAGAAGCGTCGCAATACACTTGGAAATCCTTGCGTATATCCGGCAGAATCAGCACTGGGGCTGTAACCAAATGTTTCTTCGGCTCCTGAAAACTTGCCTCACATTCATCTGTCCACTTAAACTTAGTGTCTTTCTTCAGCAACTCCGTCATGGGCTTCGCAATCTTAGAAAAAATCTCAATGAATCTCCGATAATATCCCGTGAGTCCAAGAAAATTGCGGATCTCTCCAACTGAGGTGGGTGCCAACCACTCAATGACAGACTAAACCTTGGTAGGATCCATTGCTATACCTTCTCCTGATATAACATGGCCAAGAAATCCAACTTCTTTAACCAAAACTCACACTTGCTGAACTTGGCATACAACTGATGTTCCCTGGGCCTCTCGAGAACTAAACGCAAATGCTCCTTGTGCTCCCCTTCATTCTTTGAGTATACCAAGATATCGTCAATGAACACCACAACAAACTTCTCCGAGAACTCCATGAACACCTTATTCATCATACTCATGAAATAGGCAGGGGCGTTAGTCAATCCAAATGACATAATTGTGTACTCATATAGCCCGTACCTTGTGGTGAAGGCTGTCTTGGGTATATCATGTTCTCCGATCTTCAACTGGTGGTATGCAGATCATAGATCGATCTTGGAGAATACTTTAGCTGCTTGCAACTGGTGAAACAAATCATTGATCATCGGCAGTGGGTACTTGTTCTTGATCGTCACTCATTCAATGCACCATAATCAACAACCATTCTCAAAGATCCATCCTTCTTCTCAACCAAAAGCACTGGTGCTCCCCATGGTGACGAACTTCATCGAATGTAACCTTTCTCCAATAACTCCTTAATCTGCTTCTTTATCTCCTCCAGGTCATTTGCGGGCATTCGGTATGGCCTCTTTGATATCGGTCCGGTGCCTGGCAACAGCTCTATCAAAAACTCAATGTCTCGGTCTGGCGGCATGCCTGGTAATTCCTCTGGAAATACATCCGGGTAATCCTTCACTATAGGCACTTCCTCCTGAACAACTCCTGAGAGGGAATTTACTTGGGTCCTCCTTGGCGCATGCCTGGATACATACTTAATCATTTTTCCCTCCGGGGTGGAGAGCCGAATTGACCTACTAGCACAGTCGATGTTTCCTCCATACTTTGATAGCCAATCCATGCCTAGTATCACATCCAATCCTTGTGACTCCAGAATTATAAGGTCGGAGGAGAAAACATGGCTACCAATGGTTAAGGGTAACCGATTGCACCATCGGCTGGCCATATACTCTGCACCTGGTGAGCTTACTAACATGGGGGTCCTAAGGGCTAATGTGGGTAGCTTAAACTTGTCCACAAATCCCCTTGATATGTATGAATGCGATGCACCAGTATCAAAAAGAACGATAGCGGTAAATGACTTAACCAAAAACTTACCGATAACTGCGTCTGGCTGCTCTTCAACCTCCTCCACGTTAACGTGGTTCACTTGTCCCCTGTTGAAAGGGTTGGGCTTCTTCCCAGAGCTTACATTGCCATTACCATTCTTTGCTTCAGGGCACTCATTGGCACAGTGTCTAGTCTTCCCGCACTTGAAACAAGTAATGTCACTTTGGTCCTTCTTGGCGGGTGTGGCTGGGTTAGAGAGGTTTTGGTTGCTGCCGGCTCCATTCCATTTTCGTTCTTGGGGCCACTGTGGTTATGCGAACTTCCTCCATTGTGGGTATGGCCTCCATGGTTATGGGTATATCCTCCCGAGTTCGGGGTAAAACGAGGCTTCTGCTGAGACCCTGAGTTGTACTTCCCTTGTCCATACTTCCTCTTGTAGCTCTCAATCTGTTGCTGCTTCCCTTCAATCATAAGAGCCTTGTCTACCAACTCCTGGTAGTTGTTAAATGTTGCCACCATTAACTGCATACTCATCTCATCATTCAGCCCTTCCATAAACTTCTCCTGCTTCGCGGCATCTATGGCCACGTCATTTGGGGCATAACGGGCTAACTTACTAAACTCATCCATGTACTGCCCCACAGTACAGTTTCCCTGGCGTAAGTTGCGAAACTCACGCTTCTTTATGCTCATAGCTCTAGTTGAGACATGAGCAGTGCGAAATGCTTGCAGAAACTGCTCCCAAGTGACATTGGCTATGGGAAAGGTGGCTGTGTAATTCTCCCACCATGAGGTTGCGGGTCCATCCAATTGATGTGCGGCAAAACGCACCTTCTCAGCATCTGTGCAACCTGCGGTGGTCAACTCCCTTCCAATCCTGCGTAGCCAGTCATCAACAACCATCGGCTCGGTGCTACTGGAATACACCGGCGGCTACAACCTCAGAAAACGGGCTAAGTTGTCAACTGGAGGTGGTGGTGGTGGTGGATTGTTGTTGTTGTTGTTGCCTTGGTTCTGGACTAGTAGTTGCATCAAGGCATTCCGCTGTTGGATGAACTGAGTGAGCTCCGGTGGGAAGGCAAATCCAGGGTCATGTCTTGGAGGCATCTGATGGGTTTAGAGGGGAGAGATTAGAATAGAATGAGGTCTAGTGAGAAAGCACTACCCATATGTGCATGAGACAAACACATTCATATCACATCAATCAATTCAAACAAGGGCATACAATCGATCTAACTATCGTTACAGGTGCTCGGACTATTACTGTATACATGGGGGAAATACTACTGATAATATGGTGGTCTACTAGAAATTTTGATTGGTGGAAGACTCCATGATATCCGCTCCAGCTTCGTCTTCATAGTCATCATCACTACTGTCGGGGTCGGAGTCGGTGTCGCCGATGATGATGTAGTCCTCGGGATGGTCGTCATCTCCTCCTGGCGCGGGGTCTCCCATGAATACTCCTAGCTTCCTTGTCAGGTTGTCATTCTTCTCCACTAGTATTGCAATTTCCTCCTCATATCCATCGCGTGTAGACTTGAGTTCCTCTTCTAGCTCCCAGTTCCTGGTCATCACCTTCTTCAGGTCTATCATGCTTGCGCACATTTGGTTCTCCTGGCGACGAATGTGCTGGTTTAACTCCTGGATGAAGGCTGCAATGGACCTCTCCCTCCTGGTGTTGATCATCTCCCATTGCTCATCTCGGCGCCTACATATCTGGTAGATGGTGTCCTTCAGATCCTTGTGATAAACTTCGCCGATGCGTCCCATGGCGATGTGCGCTGCCATGCTCTTTACTAGACTCTAGGTTGGTGCATCAAAGGAAAATTCTATGGGCTTAGTAACTGGCGTGAACACCCTTCCTGGAACTTGAACTCAAATTATCCAACGCTCTTCTTCTGATAAAGTGGCGGTGTAGGTCCCAGTGAAACTTGGTATTCCGATGTTCACGTACCTAGTGACTTCCTTCAAGTGTCATCCAAAAGGTGTGTCTTCATCCAGTTGTGCAAACTTGTTCCTTGAGTCCACCATCCTATAGTGTGGAAATTGGAGAGGATTCAGAAATGAGTAGAGAAGAGTGACCTACGGCTCATCTTAGTGGTCCTGTCCTACAATCAGCGTGTGCTCTGATACCATCTTGTAGCGATCTGACATCAAACAGTCAAATCTCTGTGCATAAGTGTCATCCCTAGATCGGTAATGCTGACACACACACAGTACTTCGAAGGATTTATAACAGAGTAGCAATCACACACTTATTACATCGAATGTCTCAAAAGAGAACTTAATACAATAATATGGCTTAAGGCCATCTAAGTAAGATAGCAGCGAAAGGCTTGGAAGATAAAGTGAGTCCATCAACTCCAACGGCATAGCTGAGTGCACGACAATGACCTAGCGCACCTTACTCTTTTTCTGAAAAGTCCGCAACATGATATGTTGCATCCCGAAACAGGTCAGCACATGGAATATGCTGGCAAGATAACGTAATAGAGCAATGAACAAGTAAATGCTATCACTACATGCATATATGGCTGGTGGAGGCTCTATGGTTATAAGGTTTTTGTGAAAAGCCATTTTTCCCTACAACAAAGGAATATATTATATTTAACTATCATGGTAGTTGATAAACATTGAGAATGATACCCCTCATCTCAATCCCAATTAAAAAGTAATTAATAACCCAACAAGTTAATTTAGAGTGATGAGATCAACATGATAATCCAGGAACCAGATACTCAAGATGTCCATAACCGGGGACACGGCTAACCATGATTAGTTTGTACACTCTGCAGAGGTTTGCGCACTTTCCCCACAAGACTCGATCTCCTCCATTGGATTTCTCGCACTACATTGTGTTTGAGAAACGGATGACCGAGACACAGTCTTTCAGAAGCATTAACTCTTTACTCTGGGTAGACAGTACCAACCTACATCCCCTACATCTGCTAGCCTACCACTAAAAGAGGTCATGCGACATACTCAACTATGCTAGAGCCCATAATAGTTTGTGGCTGCACACGGAAGTTTCTGGCATGAATAATCTTATGATCCCTTTGAGCCTGGGTGGCGAACCAAAAGACAACACTAGTATATCCCCAGGTGCCTGCAACCAATCCACCCAGATGTGTATTTAAGTAGTCACCTTAAGTTAACCATTAATTAAAAATCTCACATCTGTCATGGATCACTCAAACCAAACCACGTCTACGAGCATAGCATGGCAACCTAAGCATAACGTAGAAGTAACTCCCAAGGTTTGATAATAAAAAGGCAATAGGTTCTACCTCATCATCTACTTCCCAATACCCACATGTTAATCACATCATAATCATGCAGTGTTTGAGGATTGAAACTAATGCATAAAAACAGGGTAATAAAGGGGTATGATCAAAGTGTTACTTGCCTTGCTGACGATCCGCAAAACCTAGAGACTCGTAGTAGCACGCTTCGCACTCCGGGAATTCTATCACAAACAAACAATAGCATACATAAGCACTCAAGCATAGATGCAAGGGTAAAACTCAAATAAGAAGATCCAATCTGACAGTCCAACTAAAGAGCTTCGATTTGCAAAAAGAATCAACTAAATCGGAGCTATGGTACTGAACTACGATCAAAAGAACTTTGAAAATAAATCTGCTTGAAACCAAATTTTAAATTGTCAAAACCATGTTCAAGTTGATTAACCAGAGAGAGGGGCTCGATACGAAGATCTTGGCATTGGTTTCACTGGATTTGGACAAACGGTTGAAAAGTTGCGAGGGTTTGAAGATCAGTGGCTAATCTGCGATAAAAATAATCGCAGATAGGTCCCTGGCAAAAATAAAACAGAAAAAGAAAAACCTATCAGGCGAACGTCCGCTAACAGAGACTAACGAACGAATTCGTTCGTTAAAACGAACTAACGAACGAACGTTCGTAAAATAATCTAAACCGAGAAAAAACGATCTATTAAAAAAACTAAAACGAAACTAGGGTTTTAAAAAAACCGAACAGTTTATACCTAAACCGAAAGGAAGACTGGCGGCGGTGATCTCCGACGGCGGCGGCAGAGAACTCCAGCGGCGGCGGCGGCGGGCTACGGCGGCGGCGGCGGCGGGCTACGGCGGCGGCGCGTGGCGCGGCGGCGGGCTCCGGCGGCAGTGCGGATCGCGAGGCAGCGGCGCGGCTAGGGTTTCAGCGGCGCGGGGTGGGCTGGCAGCTGGGCTAGGGCAGCGGCCTCGGGCGCTTATAAAGGGGCCTGGGCGGGACGTGTCCGGCTCGGGCACAGCCCAAAGTCGGTTCGCACGGTTTTTTTTATAAAAAAACAGATGGAGTAAAAAAGAAATATCAAACAGAGTCCAAAAATTCCGAAATAAATTTTGATGGTCCTCTAATAAAATTTAGGACAAAGTGAACAATTTTTCCGGACCTAATGCAACTTTTAAAAAGGCAGTTTTTTCCGAATTTAATTAAACTAACTCCGAATAAAAATCGAAATAAAATCCAGTGAAATATTTATTTTATTTTTAACATTTTTCCTCCAATATTTCTTTTATTTTGGAGAATTCATATTATCTCCTCTCGTTTACTTTATATTTGAAATATTTTCGGAGAGAGAAATAATCAAAAATCAAAATGATCCCCTTTTCAATATTTGAGAAGATTTCAAATATGAAAATGAATGAAATCCCCAACTCTCTCCTGTTGGGGAACGTAGCATAAATTCAAAATTTTCCTACGTGTCACCAAGATCTATCTATGGAGTCATCCAGCAACAAGGGAGGAGTGGATCTACATACCCTTGTAGATCGCGCGCGGAAGCGTTCAAGAGAACGGGGTTGATGGAGTCGTACTCGTCGTGATCCAAATCACCGATGATCCTAGCGCCGAACGGACGGCACCTCCGCGTTCAACACACGTACGGAGCAGCGACGTCTCCTCCTTCTTGATCCAGCAAGGGGGAAGGAGAGGTTGATGGAGATCCAGCAGCACGACGGCGTGGTGGTGGAAGTAGCGGGATTCCAACAGGGCTTTGCCAAGCGCTGCGGGAGGAGGAAGGTGTGTCATGGGAGGGAGAGGGAGGCGCCAGGGCTTAGGTATGGTTGCCCTCCCTCCCCCCACTATATATAGGGCCAAGGGAGAGGGGGAGGGCGCAGCCTTGCCCCTTCCTCCAAGGAAGGGTGCGGCCAAGGGGGGGAGGAGTCCATCCTCCCCAAGGCACCTCGGAGGTGCCTTCCCCCTTTAGGACTCTCCACTCCTCTTGTCCCTTTGGCGCATGGGCCTCTAGGGGCTGGTGCCCTTGGCCCATGTAGGCCAAGGCGCACCCCCTACAGCCCATGTGGCCCCCGGGGCAGGTGGCCCCACCCGGTGGACCCCCGGGACCCTTCCGGTGGTCCCGGTACAATATCGGTGACCCCGAAACTTGTCCCGATGGCCGAAATAGCACTTCCTATATATAATTCTTTACCTCCGGACCATTCCAGAACTCCTCGTGACGTCCGGGATCTCATCCGGGACTCTGAACAACTTTCGGGTTACCACATACTAATATCTCTACAACCCTAGCGTCACCGAACCTTAAGTGTGTAGACCCTACGGGTTCAGAAGACAAGTAGACATGACCGAGACGTTCTCCGGTCAATAACCAACAGCGGGATCTGGATACCCATGTTGGCTCCCACATGTTCCACGATGATCTCATCAGATGAACCACGATGTCGAGGATTCAATCAATCCCGCATACAATTCCCTTTGTCTATCGGTATGTTACTTGCCCGAGATTCGATCGTCGGTATCCCGATACCTTGTTCAATCTCGTTACCGGCAAGTCTCTTTACTTATTTCATAACACATCATCCCGTGATCAACTCCTTGATCACATTGTGCACATTATGATGATGTCCTACCGAGTGGGCCCAGAGACACCTCTCCGTCACACGGAGTGACAAATCCCAGTCTCGATTCGTGCCAACCCAACAGACACTTTCAGAGATACCCGTAGTGTACCTTTATAGCCACCCAGTTACGTTGTGACGTTTGGCACACCCAAAGCACTCCTACGGTATTCGGGAGTTGCACAATCTCATGGTCTAAGGAAATGATACTTGACATTAGAAAAGCTTTAGCATACGAACTACACGATCTAGTGCTATGCTTAGGATTGGGTCTTGTCCATCACATCATTCTCCTAATGATGTGATCCCGTTATCAACGACATCCAATGTCCATAGTCAGGAAACCGTAACCATCTATTGATCAACGAGCTAGTCAACTAGAGGCTTACTAGGGACATGGTGTTGTCTATGTATCCACACATGTATCTGAGTTTCCTATCAATACAATTCTAGCATGGATAATAAACGATTATCATGAGCAAGGAAATATAATAATAACCAATTTATTATTGCCTCTAGGGCATATTTCCAACAGTCTCCCACTTGCACTAGAGTCAATAATCTAGTTCACATCGATATGTGATTAACACTCAAGGTCACATCCCCATGTGACTAACACCCAAAGAGTTTACTAGAGTCAATAATCTAGTTCACATTTACCATGTGATTAACACTCGATGAGTTCTGGGTTTGATCAAGTTATGCTTGTGAGAGAGGTTATAGTCAACGGGTCTGAACCTTTCAGATCCGTGTGTGCTTTACAAATCTCTATGTATCTCCTAGATGCAGCTACCACGCTCTATTTGGAGCTATTCCAAATAACTGTTATACGAATCCAATTTACTACTCAGAATAATCTGGATTAGTGTCAAAGTTTGCATCGGCGTAACCCTTTACGACGAACTCTTTTACCACCTCCATAATCGAGAAAATTCCTTAGTCCACTAGTTACTAAGGATAACTTTGACCGCTATCTTGTGATCCATTCTTGGATCACTCTTGTACCCCTTGACTGACTCATGGCAAGGCACACTTCAGGTGCGGTACACAGCATAGCATACTGTAGAGCCTATGTCTTAAGCATAGGGGACGACCTTCGTCCTTTCTCTCTATTCTGCCGTGGTCGAGCTTTAAGTCTTAACTTCATACCTTACAACTCAGGCAAGAACTCCTTCTTTGACTGATCCATCTTGAACACCTTCAAGATCATGTCAAGGAATGTGCTCATTTGAAAGTACCATTAAGCGTTTTTGATCTATCCTTATAGATCTTGATGCTCAATGTTCAAGTAGCTTAATCCAGGCTTTCCATTGAAAAACACTTTCCAAATAACCCTATATGCTTTCCAGAAATTCTATGTCATTTCTGATCATCAATATGTCAACAACGTATACTCATCAGAAATTCTCTAGTGCTCCCACTCACCCTTTTGGAAATACAAGTTTCTCATAAACTTTATATACACCCAAAATCTTTGATCATCTCATCAAAGCATACATTCCAACTCCGAGATGCTTACTCCAGTCCTTAGAAGGATTGCTGGAGCTTTGCATACTTATTAGCATCTTTCAGCATTGACAAAACCTTCCGGTTGTATCACATACAACCTTTCCTCAAGAAAATCGTCGAGGAAACAATGTTTCGACATCCTAACTGCAAGATTTCATAAATAATGCAGTAATCGCTAATATAATTCCAACAGACTTTTAGCATCGCTACGTGTGAGAAAGTCTCATCGTAGTCAACTCCTTGAACTTGTCGGGAAACACCTTAACGACAAGTCGAGCTTTCTCAATGGTGACACTTACCATCATTGTCTGTCTTCCTTTTAAAATCCATATGTACCCAACAACCTTACGACCATCAAGTAGTTCTTCCAAAGTCTACACTTTGTTTTCATATATGGATCCTCTCTCGGATTATATGGCTTCGAGCCATTTATCGGAATCCGGGCCCACCATCGCTTCTCCATAGCTCGTAGGTTCATTGTTGTCTAGCAACATGACTTCCAAGACAGGATTACGTACCACTCTGAAGTAGTACGCATCCTTGTCATCCCACGAGGTTTGGTAGTGACTTGATCTGAAGTTTCATGATCACTATCATAAGCTTCCACTTCAATTGGTGTAGGTGCCACAGGAACAACTTCCTGTGCCCTGCCACACACTAGTTGAAGAGACGGTTCAACAACCTCATCAAGTCTCCACCATCCTCCCACTCAATTCTTTCGAGAGAAACTTTTTCTCGAGAAAGGACCCGATTATAGAAACAATCCTTATTGCTTTCGGATCTGAGACAGGAGGTATACCAACTATTTTGGGTGTCCTATGAAGATGCATTTATCCGCTTTGGGTTCGAGCTTATCAGCCTGAAACTTTTTCACATAAGCGTCGCAGCCCCAAACTTTTAAGAAATGACAGCTTAGATTTCTCTAAACCATAGTTCATACGGTGTCATCTCATCGGAATTACGTGGTGCCCTATTTAAAGTGAATGTGGTTGTCTCTAATACCTAACCCATGAACTATCGTGGTAATTCGATAAGAGACATCATGGTATGCATCATCCAATAGGGTGCAGTTATGATGTTCGGACACACCATCACACTATGGTGTTCCAGGCTGTATTAGTTGTGAAACAATTTCCACAATGTCTTAATTCTGTGCCAAACTCGTAATTCAGATATTCATCTCTATGATCATATCATAGATATTTTGTCCTCTTGTCACGATGATCTTTCAACTTCACCCTGAAATTACTTGAACCTTTCAATAATTCAGACTCGTGATTCATCAAGTAAATATACTCAACATCTACTCAAATCATCTGTGAAGTAAGAACATAATGATATCCACTACACGCCTCAGCACTCATTGGACTGCACACATCAAAATGTATTACTTCCAACAAGTTAGTTCCATTTTACTGAAAACGAGGCTTTCAGTCATCTTGCCCATGTGGTATGATTTGCATGTCTCAAGTGATTCAAAATCAAGTGAGTCCAAACGGTCCATTTGCATGGAGTTTCTTCATGCATATACACCAATAGACATGGTTCGCATGTCTCAAACTTTTCAAAAACGAGTGAGCCAAAAGATCCATCAACATGGAGCTTCTTCATGCATTTTATACCGATATGACTTACGTGGCAGTGCCACAAGTAGGTGGTACTATCATTACTATCTTTTGGCATGACCATGTGTATCACTATGATCGAGATTCAATGAACCATTCATTTTAGGTGCAAGATAATTGAAGGTATTATTCAAATAAACAAAGTAACCGTTATTCTCCTTAAATGAATAACCGTATTGCGATAGACATAATCCAATCATGTCTATGCTCAACGCAAACGCCAATCTCGATGGTAGAGGGAGCGTGCGATGCTTGATCATATCAACATTGGAAGCATTTCCAACACATATCGTCAGCTCACCTTTAGCTAGTCTTTGTTTATTCCGTAGCTTTTATTTCGAGTTACTAACACTTAGCAACCGAACCGGTATCTAATACCCTGGTGCTACTAGGAGTACTAGTAAAGTACACATTAACACAATGTATATCCAATATACTTCTATCGACCTTGCCAGCCTTCTCATCTACCAAGTATCTAGGGTAATTCTGCTCCAGTGGTTGTTCCCTTTATTACAGAAGCACTTAGTCTCGGGTTTGGGTTCAACCTTGGGTTTCTTCACTAGAGCAGCAGCTGAATTGCCGTTTCATGAAGTATCCCTTCTTGCCCTTGCCCTTCTTAAAACTAGTGGTTTCACCAACCATCAACAATTGATGCTCCTTCTTGATTTCTACTTTGGTTTCAAACATCGCGAATATCTCATGGATCATCATATATGTCCCTGATGTATTATAGTTCATCACGAAGCTCTAGTAGCTTGGTGGTAATGACTTCGGAGAAACATCACTATCTTATCTGGAAATTCAACTCCCACTCGATTCAAATGATTGTTGTACTCAGACAATCTGAGCACAAGCTCAACAATTGAGCTTTTCTCCCTTAGTTTGCAGGCTAAGAAAATCGTCGGAGGTCTTATACCTCTTGACGTGGGCACGAGCCTGAAATCCCAATTTCAGCCCTCGAAACATCTCATATGTTTCGCGACGTTTCAAAACGTCTTCGGTGCCTCAACTCTAAACCGTTTAACTGAACTATCACGTAGTTATCAAAATGTGTATGTCAGATGTTCGCAACATCCACAGACAACGTTCGAGGTTCAGCACACTGAGCGGTGCATTAAGGACATAAGCCTTCTATGAAGCAATGAGGACAATCCTCAGTTTACGGACCTAGTCCGCATAATTGCTACTATCAACTTTCAACTAAATTTTCTCTAGGAACATAACTAAATAGTAGAACTGAAGCGCGAGCTACGACATAATTTGCGAAGACCTTTTGACTATGTTCAGGATAATTAAGTTCATCTTATGAACTCCCACTCAGATAGACATCCCTCTAGTCATCTAAGTGATTACATGATCCGAGTCAACTAGGCCGTGTCCGATCATCACGTGAGACGGACTAGTCAACATCGGCGAACATCTTCATGCTGATCGTATCTACCATACGACTCATGCTCGACCTTTCGGTCTTCTGTGTTCCGAGGCCATGTCTGTACACATGCTAGGCTCGTCAAGTCAACCTAAGTGTTTCGCGTGTGTAAATCTGTCTTACACCCGTTGTATGTGAACGTTAGAATCAAACACCCGATCATCACGTGGTGTTTTGAAACAACGAACTGTCGCAACGGTGCACAGTTAGGGGGAACACTTTCTTGAAATTATTATGAGGGGTCATCTTATTTACTACCGTCGTTCTAAGTAAACAAGATGCATAAACATGATAAACATCACATGCAATCAAATAGTGACATGATATGGCCATCATCACTTTGCTCCTCTTGATCTCCATCTTCGGGGCTCCATGATCATCATCGTCACCGGCATGACACCATGATCTCCATCATCATGATCTCTATCATCGTGTCTTCATGAAGTTGTCTCATCAACTATTACTTCTACTACTACAGCTAACGGTTAGCAATAAAGTAAAGTAATTACATGACGTTTATGTTGACACGCAGGTCATAAATAAATTAAGACAACTCCTATGGCTCCTGCCGGTTGTCATACTCATTGACATGCAAGTCGTGATTCCTATTACAAGAACATGATCAATCTCATACATCACATATATCATTCATCACATCCTTTTGGCCATATCACATCACATAGCATACCCTGCAAAAACAAGTTAGACGTCCTCTAATTATTGTTTGCATGTTTTACGTGGCTGCTATGGGTTTCTAGCAAGAACGTTTCTTACCTACGCAAAGACCACAACGTGATATGCCAATTGCTATTTACCCTTCATAAGGACCCTTTTCATCGAATCCGATCCGACTAAAGTGGGAGAGACAGACACCCGCCAGCCACCTAATGCAACTAGTGCATGTCAGTCGATGGAACCGGTCTCACGTAAGCGTACGTGTAAGGTTGGTCCGGGCCGCTTCATCCCACAATGCCACCATCAAGATTGGACTAGTAACGGTAAGCATATTGAACAAAATCAACGCCCACAACCACTTTGTGTTCTACTCGTGCATAGAAACTACGCATAGACATAGCTCATGATGCCACTGTTGGGGAACGTAGCATAAATTCAAAATTTTCCTACGTGTCACCAAGATCTATCTATGGAGTCATCCAGCAACGAGGGAGGAGTGGATCTACATACCCTTGTAGATCACGCGCGGAAGCGTTCAAGAGAACGGGGTTGATGGAGTCGTACTCGTCGTGATCCAAATCACCGATGATCCTAGCGCCGAACGGACGGCACCTCCGCGTTCAACACACGTACGGAGCAGCGAAGTCTCCTCCTTCTTGATCCAGCAAGGGGGAAGGAGAGGTTGATGGAGATCCAGCAGCACGACGGCGTGGTGGTGGAAGTAGCGGGATTCCAACAGGGCTTTGCCAAGCGCTGCGGGAGGAGGAAGGTGTGTCATGGGAGGGAGAGGGAGGCGCCAGGGCTTAGGTATGGTTGCCCTCCCTCCCCCCACTATATATAGGGCCAAGGGAGAGGGGGAGGGCGCAGCCTTGCCCCTTCCTCCAAGGAAGGGTGCGGCCAAGGGGGGGAGGAGTCCATCCTCCCCAAGGCACCTCGGAGGTGCCTTCCCCCTTTAGGACTCTCCCCTCCTCTTGTCCCTTTGGCGCA
This sequence comes from Triticum dicoccoides, assembly GCF_002162155.2. Classification (NCBI taxonomy): domain Eukaryota; kingdom Viridiplantae; phylum Streptophyta; class Magnoliopsida; order Poales; family Poaceae; genus Triticum; species Triticum dicoccoides. Next base: position 123,824,226 of record NC_041388.1, on the reverse strand, counting down.
TGGGCCTCTAGGGGCTGGTGCCCTTGGCCCATGTAGGCCAAGGCGCACCCCCTACAGCCCATGTGGCCCCCGGGGCAGGTGGCCCCACCCGGTGGACCCCCGGGACCCTTCCGGTGGTCCCGATACAATATCGGTGACCCCGAAACTTGTCCCGATGGCCGAAATAGCACTTCCTATATATAATTCTTTACCTCCGGACCATTCCGGAACTCCTCGTGACGTCCGGGATCTCATCCGAGACTCCGAACAACTTTCGGGTTACCGCATACTAATATCTCTACAACCCTAGCGTCACCGAACCTTAAGTGTGTAGACCCTACGGGTTCGGGAGACAAGCAGACATGACCGAGACGTTCTCCGGTCAATAACCAACAGCGGGATCTGGATACCCATGTTGTCTCCCACATGTTCCACGATGATCTCATCGGATGAACCACGATGTCGAGGATTCAATCAATCCCGCATACAATTCCCTTTGTCTATCGGTATGTTACTTGCCCGAGATTCGATCGTCGTATCCCGATACCTTGTTCAATCTCGTTACCGGCAAGTCTCTTTACTCGTTCTGTAACACATCATCCCGTGATCAACTCCTTGATCACATTGTGCACATTATGATGATGTCCTACCGAGTGGGCCCAGAGACACCTCTCCGTCACACGGAGTGACAAATCCGAGTCTCGATTCGTGCCAACCCAACAGACACTTTCGGAGATACCCATAGTGTACCTTTATAGCCACCCAGTTACGTTGTAACGTTTGGCACACCCAAAGCACTCCTACAGTATCCGGGAGTTGCACAATCTCATGGTCTAAGGAAATGATACTTGACATTAGAAAAGCTTTAGCATACGAACTACACGATCTAGTGCTATGCTTAGGATTGGGTCTTGTCCATCACATCATTCTCCTAATGATGTGATCTCGTTATCAACGACATCCAATGTCCATAGTCAGGAAACCGTAACCATCTATTGATCAATGAGCTAGTCAACTAGAGGCTTACTAGGGACATGGTGTTGTCTATGTATCCACACATGTATCTGAGTTTCCTATCAATACAATTCTAGCATGGATAATAAATGATTATCATGAACAAGGAAATATAATAATAACCAATTTATTATTGCCTCTAGGGCATATTTCCAACATCTCCGTGGGTCCTTGAGTTGCTTAGAATTTCTAGGATCAAAACCAAAATGCAAATGAAATATGATATGCATGTGATGACCTATGTATAACATTCCAAAATGAAAATTTGGGATGTTACATGTCTTCTGTATATCTTTGAAGTAGGCAACCGTCTCAATCATATCACCTTCTTTAGTTGCATTTCTGTTCAAGCTTGACTTCAGGTTCGTGATGTGCTTGGTAGTATAAGGAACAGTCAGCTCCGTGCCATGGTACTCCGACATGATGTGCATCATTCGGCTTGCGCAAAAAAGAAAAACAAGAAGAGCGATTAAAATCTTCCCAATAGGCAAACGATAGGCAAATTAAACCCTAGGGCACAACACACACTGAGATGGAGACCACTAGTCTTTTTCAGGCATTTTTAGTTGAATTTGTTTTAGTAACAACCAAGGTTAGCACATGTAAAGCCTTTTTGGTTCCAGAAGTACCAACAAGGCATTATATGTAACCACGAACAAATGCGTGTCTCTGCTCACACCATATGTAGGCAACTAGAAACCATTTTTTGACAACAGTTGCTTACCACCCCTGACACACACTTTTTCGATTCAAGCAATGATGCCAGTAGGAAATATACAACTGTCACCAAAAAAATTAGTTGTTTGCATGTGTGAACAACAGTTGCCTACTCAGGCTCCATACTCATGCTCAAAACAGAAATGTCAGTAAGAAATATATCTACTTTCAACCACATCTAGTTGCTTGCATTTTTTACAACAGTTGCTACAAATCTTAAGAAATTTAGAGCATCAAGGACCAGCCAATAGTTGTCTACCGTCCACACTAGTCTGCCTCAACAATGAGAAACTTGTGTAACCAATTTTTGTCGCACTACTTTTGTTGTCGCCTACCATATGCGAAGCAACAAAACACCGAATCCAAGCAATAAAACTATTTTCTCCTACCACCACTCACTTGTAGTTAAGTTGCAATTATGAGGTTTTTTAGGAACAACTTCTCTTCTAGGGGGATGCCTTGGTGCAATCGCAAATATTTAGTCAAGGAAGGTTTGTCAATCAACGAATGGTTATGCTTGGCAATAAAATAAGTGACCTCCCAACGGCCATCAATGAATTTTACTATCATCTTGGCTTTGCACCTAGTCTGTATTATCTTTTCTCTTTTCCGTTTCTTACTCTTCTTCTTTTTGTTAGTAGCATCATCAGCTAACACAATGACATTGTCTTCTCCATCATCATCATTCCCACCTTCATAAGGATCTTCTAGCATTTCAATGCTAGGTGCAGTCACAATATCGTGGTCATCGTTTTGGGGTTTCTGAAACTTGTTGCAAACAAACTGGTACTTATCTATTTCGCCAGTAACAATAGACCTTCTAGAAGTATTCATCTTGATTGAAAAAACCCACATGCTGAGCATAAGCATTATAGTGTTCTCTTGCACCTAGCAAAGTGTCAAACCTTGTACCCAATGAAGGTTCCTTTGGCTGGGACCACGATTCATCATCGTTATCAGCATCTCCCTCTGCACCCTCACGCCCAACAGTCCCACCTGTTGCACCCAAAGTATCTGTGTCATCAAGTGTGTGCTCTTCTGTGTGCATTGCTTGCATGCCAGGGTCAGCAACATTCTGCGTGGTTGGAGGGTTTGGAGGTTCAGCCACAAACTCATGGATATTGTTCAGTGGGGGTGCCTTTTGCGTAGGAGGTTGTGTGCAGTACATGGGCTCAACGTTTTCCACTACAACATTGGGTGTCAAGTCACAATTAAGGTCATCTGGAAATTCATTAAGGTCAATCATCTCCTGCATAATTGGTAAATAATAAACACACAAGTTAGAAGAGGGAAGCAACTACTGACCAAATAAGTAGGAATAATACATCAACATCAGGCAACAAAACCAATCAACACACAATGTATGATTTAATAGTTGCATGCACCAATCAACACAACATATTCTAACATGACAAATAATTGTTTTTCTTTTTTTCAGGTGGAGAAATCAGGGTCAGGGGGAAAGAGCAACAAATAATTGTGGACTGGAAGTGTTATCAGAAGCACATAACAGTGCATCTCTAGTTTTCAAATGTATTGGAAAATGTTGAGAGATTTGTAGTAGTATAACTACTAAATGACTTGTTTTGTGCTTTTTTCTTCAAATTATGCACCAATTCTGCTTTTTAATGCCGATGCTTCACCCCATGTGTTTTCAATGTCATGATCACGACTGTCCCATGGTTTCGCCTTGTTTTTTTCATTTCTTATACACTTGCGGGCTATTAGGGGTCGTGGGCTGGAGCAGCAGAAGGTGGCACCAACCACAAGCTCGAGGTAATGTTATCACAATCTTTCAACATAGCATTTTCTAATACATGTCTATAGTTCCAAAAAACACACTAAGCCTGGACAAGCAACAAACAATGTGCTTACCATACACATTACTTTTGCCTAAGCATGAACTCGTAGTTGCGCAGCACATGCACAATAGTTTTTGTTCGCGGTCCCTGGGGTTGTGCGGGCTATCAGTCACGTGGCAATAGGTGGCAAGCCTGGACAGTCATGCACTTGCTCATCCCGACACATTTTTTATAGTCGCTTGCATTATTGGCAACAGTTGCCTACCCACCTGACACAAACTTGCTTGAAACAGAGATGCTAGTAACAACATTTTTCTAGTTCCTTGCATTTTTAACAACAGTTGCCTAACCAACCTGACATGCTCTTCCCTTGCTCTTTTTCGCTCGAAACAGAGATGCTAGTAACAAAAAATTTCTAGTTGCTTACATTTTTAACAACATTTGCCTACCATCCTTATATACTCTTGCTCAAAACAGATATGCCAGTAATAAAATCCTAAGAAATATATCTACTGCAACCATATCTAGTTTGCCTCAAGAATTAGAAAACTAATGTAGTTTTGCACTATTTGTGTTTCTTACAATCTGTCCTACTTTTCTGTTGCTTACCATATGCACTACTTTTTTCCCTAAACATGTTGAACTTGTTGCTCATGTTTTGCAATACATTTGCCTAGTCATCACAAATCTCATTGCTTACTTTTTTGTCCTCTTTTTTCTTCTCTATAGCATGTGTGCCAGAGAAAACAACAAAACATAGAGAAGACTCATCTTGGACAGATGGTAAGGGAGGGGAGGGGCAGGGGGTGG